>NC_054546.1:40438826-40548826 GCF_017654505.1 Polyodon spathula | reverse complement strand
GTCTAATTACTGTCCCAGGAGTGAAAATTTGGCACTGTGATACTAGGGCCAGAGTACCTCATATAGCACTAGCAACATTACATTCTGGCACTGGTAGACAAGTTTAATTTTATTGTATTTATTTATTTGTATTCTTGAGGAACGATAGCTGATAGTTTCTCATTGGGTTTGGACTACTCACATGTTCCACACCCACACGCAGGAGATAAGGTTCGTGTCGTCAGTGTTTGATAATTTAGAACCGTGGGCTCTGATGCCAAACTTTCAAAACATTTTAAAACCAGTTTTGAAAACGATTTTCACCCTGCCCTGTGTAGTAAGTGGATTGAAAAATCTAAATACAGAAACAAAAAAAAAAAAAAAAAAAAACAAAAAAAAACTGGCCTATGAGTGAGACAATGTATTCGCCAGTGTTTCTATTATCAAATACTCAGTACTGTTGTCTTTTGTTAACACCGGAACTGTGACTAGATTGATGCCGATAGGGTTGAAGCTTGCAAATTGGAATGTTAATGCATGGTGGGACAATATTTACCTTTTTTTCTCTTGCAGTGGCACCTTCTAGTGGACTGAATATTATTGACTCTGAAATCCCACAACTGTGGGCATACACATTAGAACATTCTATAAGGGCTGCATTTAAATACAAATACACCACACCACTGAACAGTAAAATATTGCAGGTGCTGTATTTTATTTTATTTTTATTAAACTACCCCTCTAACTCAAGTGTAAAAAGGTTTAATCTAAAGCTTTCATCAAACCATTGATGTATGAAGGGATTTTATAAATAAAATCAATATTTATGCATATAAAAGGGACTCAGTTTGACCTATGTTAGAATTATACTTTCTTTAATTATATTTCAGTTATACATTTACTTCATTGCTTCATGTGAAATGTAATTTTTTTCTTAACAAATGATCTTTCTCTCTAATATTGCTTAACATGAAATGTTTGCAAAAGTGTATTCCAGCAGTTTCAGGTTTGAGTCATCGCATCTCTGTCAATATAAACACAACTGTAAATTCCACAAGGGTTATACATTCTACATGTCAATAATCCCTCACCGTAAGCAGTCACATCACTATTCAGTGTCGCAATCTAATGAAGCTGTTTTCATATTTGAAAGGGATAGACATTTTACACCCTGTGAGATTTATTTAGAGGTTTTCACATTGTAAAGTACTTCATGGAGTGACATTGTACATGATTACAGCAGGCAACTGCTTGCTTGTGGAAAGCTGTCAATTTGCATCTTATTGCTATTGAGGTTGATAAATGTCATTTTATTAAAGTTGCTGTGCTGGCTAAATATTGGTGTTGCTGTAGTGGGTCAGGGGTTGAGCCAATATGCAATCTGTTCTGTGTAGCTGATAAAAACACTGTATTTCACAGATTATTATTATTATTATATTATTATTATTATTATTATTATATTATTCTTTAAATGAAATTTAACATACATATTTCTAGATAAGGGATATTATATATATATATATATATATATATATATATATATATATATATATATATATATTATATATATATATATATATATATATATATTAGTGCCTGTAGGAAGTATTCACCCCCTTGGATGTTTTCACAGTTTGTTGTGTTACAACCAGAAATCTTGATGCATTTCATTTACACAACCTACTCAACACTTTCAATGTGTGAAAAAATGGGAAAAAAGGAAGCCATTTCTGAAAAAAAGCCCATGTAAAATCCTGCTTGGAATTTGCAAAAATGCATGTGGGAGTCTCTGAAAAGATGTGGCAAAAAATTCTATGGTCCAATGAAACAAAAACTGAACTATTTCGCCTAAATGCAAAGCGTTATGTCTGGCGCAAACCCAACACAGCACATCACCCAGGTAACACCATCCCTACTCTGAAGCATGGTGGTGGCAGCATCATGCTATGGGGATGCTTTTCATTAGCAGGGACTGCGGAGCTTGTCAGGGTAGAGGGCAAAATGGATGGAGCTAAATACAAGCAAATCCTTGAGGAAAACCTCCCTCAGTCTACAAAAGACCTAAGACAGGGACAGAGATTCACCTTTCAGCAGGACAATGACCCCAAGCACACAACCAAAGCGACACTGGAGTGGCTTACAAACAAGAAAGTTTAGAGTGGCCCAGTCAAAGCCTGGACTTGAATCTGATTGAGAATCTGTGGCAAGACTTGAAGATTGCTTTCCACCAACGATCCCCATCCAACTTGACAGAGCTTGAACAATTTTGCCAAGAAGAATGGGTGAATATTACACGATCCAGATGTGCAAACCTGGTTGAGACTTACCCCAAAAGACTCACAGTTGCAATTGCTGCCAAAGGTGTTTCTACCAAGTATTGAATCAGGGGGGTGAATACTTATCTAACCAAGACATTTTAGTTTTTTTTAAAATTTTTCATTAACTGTTGTTTAACAATACAAATTCTCTTGCCTCTTCAAAGTGTTGAGTAGGTTGTGTAAATCAAAGGAAAAAAAAATCCCATTTAAATGCATCAAGATTTCAGGTTGTAACACAACAAACTGTGAAAACGTCCAAGGGGGATGAATACTTACTATAGGCACTATATATAATGTAATGAGAGGTTCTGCATTTGTCCAGCAGCTGTTGTTGCCGTATATACTTACATTTTCACTACAAGAGGATTCTCCCTTCCATCCACTTCACTGAAGCAGGACAGTCAGATATGTTGCTATGAACTGACTGGTCTGCTCATACAGCAACAGGCAGAGGCACTAGATAGAACCTTTGAATGTTTGATTTGACAAAGACAGCTTACTTAAACAAACAGCAAGACAGCACAGCTCTGGAATGTTTAGCTTCTCTTGACACTGCCTGCTCTAAGGATCACAGTCCACACAGAAAGGTAAACAGCAGTTTGTATTTCAGTAGTATGAATATTACATTCATATTGTATTACTTGTAGTAAGATCCAAACTCACAGGGTAGTGTGTTCCACAATACAACTTACATAACACGTGGGTATAGTATATGTGATAGCATGACAAACTATATACATATTTATGTTGCATAAACAAGCTATGTGATTAGACTGTTATGTGCTTCAATGTAAAACCCCTTCCATTCATATGAGCTTTCATATTTCATATATATTTCTATGTGAGTATGGTTCGTTTTGCCTGCACAAAAATAGGGTTATGGTATAGGACTAATAGACGAGATACCCCTGGTTCATATTCAGACTTTATGTGATTGGACCTTATTAATATTTTTGTGAAAACCAATGAGACAACTTTAACGCACTAGTGACACTTGCTGGACATTTATCAAATTGCATTTCACTTGTTTGGCCCAGTTCCAATGCTATTCATAAAATTGTTCAGGATATAAAAATAGGTTTTTAAAGCTTTTTAATCTTCAAAATGATATTAAATTGACATGTTAATGTTGTTGAAATGTCCACATCAGGACCCGTTGATTCAGGTTTGTGAGAAGAAAAAATCCAAACCACATAGTGTATGTTGAAGATGTGCACATTGACCTTGAATCATGTGCCGGTTTTGTAGTTTGCTATACACAGAGAACACAGATTTCAAAACTCTCAGGGGCTGTCTGGCAGCCTTTTGTGCTCATCAGAAAATAATGTTGATGTCACCCAGTCCAGTTGAAGCCACTGCAGCAGACACTGGTACAGTGATAATAAGCCTGTTGTTAGGTGACTGCTTGCAATGTGTAATTGAAGTCTCCCCTTGGCTGCCGATTGTGATGACTGAAGAAGGGCAGGTGTCCCGAGTCCCAGACGCACTCACACATTTCAAAGGAAACATCTGCTGCCCTGCTCCCAGGTGAAACCCCAGCGCTCTCCTTCTCAGGGTTTGAACAGAGTTTAAAACATTTCAGAAACTGCTCTTGGCTTCGTATCCGCATCTTTCAAATGGCTATTTTCACTTCAATCATTTCGAACATAGTTTGGCAATGTTGATGATATAACAATGTGTACCCAGAAACTATATAGATAAATAGATAGATTTAGCATAGTCTATTAAGGAGGCTGTGTGGTCCAGTGTTTAAAGAAACAGGCCTACAACCATAAGGTACCCTGTTCAAATCCCAGCTGATCCCAGCACCGTGTGACCCTGCACATGTCACTTAAACTCCTTGTGCTCTGTCTTTTGGATGAGATGTTGCTGTAAGTGACTCTGCAGCTGATGCATAGTTCACACACCCTAGTCCCATATCTTGTAAAGTAGTTTGTGATGGTGGTCCACTATGAAAGGTGCTATATAAAAATAAAGATTATTATTATACTGGAAAAGAGGTCTGAGTGTAAGAAATGAAATAAAGATATGGTTCTGCTGCTGTTTAGAATATAATAACACACTTTTAGCTACTTATCTATATTTCCCCCCCACATGATTTGTTTTTAATTATTTACAAAAACAATCCAAACATGTGGTGATTTCTTTTCTTTTAACCAATCCTCCACTGTTTTAAAACATCAGCTAAACAGCTCTTGCCCGAGTATCACATTATATTGTTTTATGGCCTTGCCCATTTAAAAGCAAACTGTCAACACTATATATATATATATATATATATATATATATATATAGTAATGACCTCGAGATGTGGCGGGAATCTCACAGGACCCCCGTGATGGACATTTGGCTAGGACGTTGATTGGGAGGAGGGGAAAGTCTGCCAAGAGGTCTCCTCCAACCGGGTCTGAGAAGTGAGAGGGGGCGGGCCAGCATATAAGAGCAGTGGGAATGATGCGAGGAGGGGGAGAGAGAGACTGCAGCCAAACTGATAGGAGTGAGGAGATGGTAAGAGAGCAAGAGAGCCACACACTATTATTACTGCCAGCCATGAGACCAGCCCCAACTACAGCTTTATTCTCTCCCCTCAAAGCCTCTGACTTGCCACCTTTTGAACGTCAGTGGGATAATGTAGAAACACTTGGTACAAAGAAACAGTAGTAACACAAGAGCTGCTACAGTAAAAAAAAATTGTGGAAATGATACCTGAGTGATAGCAGTAGCAATGTGCTACTGTGTAGGACCACTACACAATATTTCTTCCAAATCCTTGGCTGCTCCAGTGTAACATACTGGTATTATAATCCTAGCCCATTATCCCATTGGTATTTTTCCAACTGTTCTGTAGTGGGGGGAATTTGTTTGATGTGGCCTGATCGTTGTGCCTCGATTGACGAGGCAGTGTCTGCACTGGTGTTGTCAGGAGGATGCCAGCAGTGATTTAGAATCCCTGAACAGCTTGGGTTCTGAGAGGGAGCGATGTGTCGTGTCAAATGTGCAAATTAACATATTAACAGTTAATGTGGAGAACAGAATTGAGACAGGCCGTTGCAGATGTTTCAGGAATCCCTGGCTGTCTGTCAAACAAGAGGAACTTCTGGGTGGGAGAGAGAATGTCACTCCCTTCAGATTATAGACTATGGCAGGTCAAAACTGATTTCAAATAATAATAATAATAATAATATATCCAAAACAAAGCTGAAATTTGATTATTATCTTCAAAAACACACAAAGTATGCGTTTTTCTAAGCACAGTAATTTACATTAGTAACTGCTACTGACACAGTATTATTTAGGGTTAATCTTATGGTCATTAAGCAGTAGCACAGGCCTCCAGTGTTTCTGAAGATTCTACTACAGCAGCTGAGAAATAGAAATGTGCATTTTTTATGCATAAGATCCAACATAAACCCAAGTTTGTCTGAATTATTATTATTATTATTATTATTATTATTATTATTATTATTATTATCCCAGGGACTGTGATTTAGGTGTGGATGGAAGTGTATAAATTTGTTTTTGACACTAGATGGTGTACACAATTCACAATCTGGCCTATGCTCAAATGCTTTTAAAGAAAAGCAAGACAGGCATACCCTACATTTTTGAATGGCTGGTAAAACAAGAATTGATGCACAGATTTCACTATACTCCATGATACACTGGGAAGAGTTGCATGTGATATTTAGGGGTCTTCCAGTATGTTTTCATCATAAGAAACAAAATGGTGCTACCAGTACTGTATACTGTATATTCAGAATTGGATTATGTTTTTAGGAGCGTATTTATAGAAACAGCCGTTATTTCAATTTCAGAGGACACAATAAGCATTGTGACCCTTTTTAATAAGTCACTGGGGCTGTTCCTTGTGTGCTAAGCCTTAACAAGCCTCATATAAAGACTACTACTTTATTCCATAACCAGACTGTAAAATATGAGTTGAATTAATTCAAATTCTAAATGCATAAAGTAATGGCACATAGGCTCCTATTTTATCTTTAGTACCATATATATATATATATATATATATATATATATATATCTGCTGTGGTCTGGACCGCTTTGGAAGAGAGGCTATACAGCACCTCTTGTGGTGGATAGAAAGAGGCAAAGGTCAGGCAAGAGGCTGCACAGATATTGTTTTTGGATTTATTGTTTTAATTAAGTGGCTAGCAGTTCATCATAAACAGTTTATGGTATTTTGTGCACCGTAGCCTAGAGCAGTTTTAAAAAACTGCCTTAATGTCATATCTGTCAAAGTTCTAAATCTCGGACAAATGAAAGGAATCTGTTAATGAGAGCCTATAGCATTGCAGACCCACTGCTGGAAAACTCTTCCTGAAATGCCATGCTTTACCATGAAAAAGGCTTGGCAGCATTTTGCTCAGCATAAAGGCGTTGCAATATGTGTAATGGCCGGCAGACAACGCTGTGAAGGAAGGATAATAAACAAAACAAAAAAATGGCATTGTTTTCCTAATATTGTAGATAAGATTTGGGTTTAATTCTAAAATCAGTAATGTAATCATGCCAAGTACATGTAATGGCATGCACGTGTATATATTCTGTCTATCAGAAAAACTCGGAAAAACTTAAACGTTTATGATTTTCTAAATGTTTAAACTGCTATATCCTCAGGACAAGCAGCATTTTGTTTTCTGAGGTTTCTATTTTTTGAGGGAGGAGCAGCAATTTTCTCTGTTATGTTATGTTGTGCCCCTTTAAGCATTGATTTTGTTCCACTGTTGGATTAAGGTCTGTTACCCTGCAATTGCGGACAGTGCGAGGGTCAATTGAATGTATAACATTTGCCAGTGATGGTAACTATGATACAAATAGAAAAACAGTTTTGATTGAAAGGGACTTTGGCATGACCTTTGAGTACTTTTAGACCAATCAGAATCAAATATTTCTTGAAACGACTGAATACGACTTAGCAGAAAAATAAGCCATATGAAAGACACCAAAGATCAATGGCTCACTAAAAGCAACTCTCACAAATCCAGTATTTACATGGATACATGTTGACTGAATGTGTGTATCAATCCGACAGAGGGTGAAAATACCATTAGAGGTTTGTCTACAGTAGTTGAACAAGCAAGCTAATGCTTGTTCCTTTCCATGCTATACTTGGTCAAGTTGCATATATATCGTATTCCACATTATTTTATTAACTCTAATGTCTACACTTCCTATTACTAGACATGTCTTTCATTCAAAGCACAGAGGCACAGTTCTCTAATCTGAAGTGACAAGCTATATACTTTCTTCAGCCATTACCCAGTAGCCTAGAGCAAGGAGGCTGTTTCTTTGAAAATGTTTGAATTAGGTTATTTTTATTGAAGTATTAAAGCAATGCTTCAGTTTAAGCTATCATTCCTGGGTTTCTTTCTTCAGTTGCAGATGGGGATTTTAATAATCTGTAATGCAACTGATGCTGTGCACCCAGAATAATACAATATGAGTTAAACACGGTGTAGAAACCTATAGTTTGTGTGTATGTCATTATTGACAGGAATCAGCCTTTAATATTATCTAGATACTTGAACATTTATCAGTAGATAATATGTGAGGGTTTGTTTGGAAGAACTTATATGTTTTGCAGTTAATATTTCCATTTGCCTGGTCACCTTGTAAATCAATGAGCTGGTAACGTGAATGTTTGCTTTCTTTGTATTTGAAAGAGAAACAAATATGCTTAGTTTCATTAGGCAAGGGCATTATGCTAAGTAGCACACTATGAAAAAAAACTACAACAGTACATATTTTTATCATATTTATCATGTTTATAGAAGTTGATAATGAGTAAATGGCTAAACTTGTCTGCTGATAGACGATACCTACCTACCTGTGATAGGTGCAAAAGGACCTCACAATAATCTTCTACGAAGTCCTTCTCAGTTCCAGGTAGTGTTATATAAATATAGAATGCACTTTTACAAGAACAGCTCTCACAGATTTGATTTCTCCAATGTATGTTTACCTGAAAGGAAAAAAAAATAAAAAACAGTTATACAGTAGTAAGTTGTTACAAAAGGTGCAAAATGAACCGTGGGGGGTGGATCATTCCAGGAACCCGCCAGATACAGTTATTTATGAGATGAATCAATGAATTTATTTGCTTTTGTAAATATGAAAAAAACAATTTTACCAGAAAGAATATTCTCTAATCAGTTTAATTGCAGCATGGCCAACTGTGCAAAATCATTTTAAAGCTTGCATTTTGGTTCATAAATATGACTTGCATGCAATTATTTTTTTGAGTATGTGAAGTAAATTATAAGTGTACCTTACAAAGAAATTACACACTTTAGAAGAAAGTATTGTCATGTAATAACAGAAAACAGATTATTTTGTTTATAAATATATATAACGTTCAAGTTACCAAATATATATATATATATATATATATATATCTATATATATATATATATATATATTATATATATATATATGAACACAATGTGCTGAAATATATTAAGATATTTGTGAATACATTTCCCACTAGATTGTATTGGGAATATATTTCAAAATATGTCATAAAATTTTAACCTGCTCTCTATAAACTTCAGAATCTCAGAAAATACATTTGCATAAAATTAGCTGATTTATTGTTAATAAATATCAAAGACAGTATTTTTCCCCTCTATGATAGGATGCAAAAGGCATTTAAATTATGCCTATCAGCCAAACGATGCACACTTTAAACATGTTTTTCTATAGAACACTCTATTGGGATCACATCTTTTCCTCTACAAGGCACAAACATTAAGTGCCTGATTCATGTGTTGACATGTGGCATATCCAAATGTGTTATGGATCTCAGAGGACTGGGACACACACACACACACACACACACACATCAAAACCATCATCCAGGGATGCTCATTGAGTGAATATCTTACAGACGTACTTCTTTTATATTTATACAATAATTTAGTGTTATGACAGTATTCTTTACCAGTTTTAGCTGTTTTGCTTGCTATCAAGTTATTATATGTCTAGCCTAATAAGAATACATTGGCTGCACAAAACTGTAGTTTTCACAGCTCCTCAGAGATGCACAAGCCTTGGAATCAGATTAGCAAAAGACTGATACACATTCAGGTGTACCTATGACTTTGCTAATTTCAGTGTTCTCAATGGTAAATGAGGAGGACAGCATTGGAGGAAAACAAAATCAGTTTTATCTGTAGCATATCCCTCAGTTTTCACTGCTTTTGTAATCTTTCTGAGAGGAAACCCATGGATTTAACAAAGTTTTCATCATGCCAAGTGTTAAGATCTGCAGTCATTTAATGTTTCCATACAATGTAACAGAAATGTTAAGTTTATGGTCACAGTTGACTTCCTAATGCAGTGTTAACAGCCAGCTGTATACTGGAAACCCATAGCAACATCAATTATAATTCACATGAAATGCAAGAGAAAGAGATGTCATGCAAATATAAATGAAACTGAGACATGTATTGACTTGAGCTTTATTGTGATGAAAATATGTCTGCTTTGAAGCAATACCAGAAAAAAAATCTTAGTCAATGATTGCTTTTAGGGGCAGTGTACTAATAACACAATATAACGAAAGCATTTTAAAAACAACATACAGCATTCGAAACAGCCATATCTGATTTCTAGATGGTTTGTGTATTTATATATATTTTTTATTAACTTTTGCTCCTGTTCAGGTAGAAACACTGGGAAAAAAATAAGCTGTTTGACATACGTCAAATGTGATTTGATATTGATATCCCATTTATCTACGTGAATGAGGTATTTGGAACTGTTAACTTCCAGTTTAAGCCACAACAGCAGGTTAGTTTATAACAAGATGAACACACACCACTGGACACTTTGGTTAAGGATATACTGTTTTTGGTATTCAGTGAAATTAAACATTTGAAAGATGCAGTTTTAATGTTAACCTGCAGGTGGCAGTGTAGGCCAATGTTCTTTTTCAGTGGCCAGTCGTGACTATAAGGTGGCCAGCTGACGTGACCTTTGTCAGGCACAAAAGCCTTTCATTTATCACCTTTTACAAGTTGAATGAATGTATTTAGCTGGTTTTACTCCCCACCAATATCTGGTGGCACGAGAGGAAAATGAAAACAATTGTTCATATGGTAAATTTACGTGCTTCATCTTGCAGCATGATCTCTGTGGTTCTACCAGTGCAGCCGCTGAGGGACTGCTATTGCTTTGTGCGTCTTTAGGCAACAGAGGAAGTATGCTTCCCATTTTCCTTGAAAAAACAAATAAAATCTCTTTCCTGTTTATTTTTAGTTGCCTTTCTGGAAATTGGCAGCTATTTCGCATTTCAGTTTAAAACATATTTAAAAGCCCTTTTTAACCTATATGTTGTTTATTTAATTTAATTTAAAATCGGGCTTAACCCTTATATAAACAGTACAAGAGATGCCTAGAAGTAGGGTTTTGGGTGTTAATTTAATATGCTGTACATATCTTTGAATGATCATGTATCATATGATTTGAGTGTTAAGGAGATCATCAATGAGCATGTTGACCTGTATAACTTGATACAATTCGAACCATCATGTGAGCATCCTTACAAAGTAAGGATGCTTATTTCTTTCTAATAAGAGCACACACACACACACACACACACTAGAGAAGGATAAGAAAGTGTTTAAACCTGACCTCATCCTGTAAGCTACAGTATCACGATTTTCAGATCCTGCTGTCTATTTTCGTGATGGAAAGTCAATTGTCTGCATGATGAAGCAGGTAAAGCTAGTCTCTTTAAGGTGCACTATATTTAAATGCATGTGTATGTTTGCATGTGTGTACTTATGCATGTATGAATTCATGTATTTAAATTATTTTTCTTTGAGAGTCCCAATTAAAATGGAACAAGATGCTGCAGCATCTTCATCAGGTATCGTCAGAACTAGATTACAGCTCTTGGAATAAAAAAAAAAAAAAAATCTTGCAATTGTCCTAAACATATTCTCTACTTGCAAACATGAGCAGTGGAATTAAAAACACCTTTAAAACAAAGTTTTACATACTGTGAACTTTTGAAAAAATCTAGCTGAATAGATAGTAATTGTAATACCCAACTATACCGCTTGTTGCCAAAAGACTATATTGTACTGGTACCATACTTTAAATCTGAGCCCCTGCTTGTTTACTTATTCCGTAAGATGCACTTAAATATGTATCATTAACACTTAGGACAAGAGAGAGTCCAGCTAATAAACATTATTTATTGCAAATTAACAGCATCCACTGATTACGATTTATAAGTGATGTAAACCATATTTATTGCATTTACTTAAAGTATTTAGTGGCACGCATTTTCGTATAAAACATATTTATATATATTAGAGTTTATGATAAAATGTTTAAGATTAACAACTTGTACTATGTTTTTGTTTTTGTGATTTATAGGGTCAATAAAACTTGTTTATTAGACTGGTGAAACTAATTCAATGGTAGATTTTTAAGTGCTGTATTTATCTAAAGTACGGATATAATGTGAAAGAATATTACCCTGTAAACCAGAAATTATCGTTGGAGTCAAGGAGTCAAAATATTTACAACTATAAATCTGCCTTTAAAGTCATGATTACTGGAGTCACGGTACACTTCAATTGCAGTCCTTTTATACCTAATACGGTATGATGGATGGTCATTTTAAATGGCTTGCTTTTTCATCAGCACTAATTTAGTGTAAATTGCTTGTGTACCTTTTAAAAAAAAAAGCTGAGAAGACCACTTTAGAAGTGTTAACAGCAGTCAGAGGGGGCTACTCAGGAAACAATCCCTTTACACCAGAAAACTACTGTAGATATAATATTAATAATATATATATATATATATATATATATATATATATATATATATATATATACACACACACACACACACACACACACACACACACACACACACACACACACACACACACACACACACACACACACACTCCAATTCAAATTGCTAGCTATAACAGGAGAGTACAATGTCATTTTAACCTTCTACTTCTTCTTTCGAAGCTGCTTTTTAGAAAGACAATGTTCAGGCATTTTAAATACTTCTTCTGCAATGATACTGATATGATACTGAAGCAGGGACCCTGTGTCAAGTCTAGGGACAGGATTTGATGGAGGCATATGTATCTATTTAGGAAATAATTACATTGGTCTACAGAGTACCCCTAAAAATCTGGACATGTTCCTGCAGATCACAAGATCTGGAATATAATTAGATGCATTGCAAAATGAATTTAGTAAAGCCCTTCCAAGCTGGCCGATTGTTGCCTGAAACAATTTAAATTCTGATTAGCAAGTAAGCTCTTTTCATACCACTTAGGTCTCAGGATCCTAGGGCTGTTTTTCTACATGCCTACCTGTACAGGACGATAAATGTCTTGCAGCTCAAAACTAGATACAAATTCAAATGCAATGTCAATTGGTAGTCTATGTCATATTATCTGTTCAGGAGGAAACTGTTACTCATACGATAGATTATTTAGACTAAACAACATTACTACATAATACACATTTTCACACTACATTCTTTGGCCTTGTCTTTCGAGGTACCGCTGCCCATAAATTAGCTTGCAGATAACCATAAGGAAGCCATGGGCAGGGGAGTAGGCTAACTGCCTTCCCCGTTAGAAGAAGCCAAAAAGCAGGTGGGAGGCTGGGGAGGAGGAGGCGAAGTCAGGCGCACAGCTGGGATGTAATAGATTGAAGAAAGATCATTGGACATGTCGTTTATTGAATGACGAATGAGATACCAGCTATTCGACTGAATGGATTTGCTATTCGACTGAATGGATTTGTTGGAAGTGCCTATAATATGTTTGATGTTTACCTGATTTGATCTAAGGTTAAAAGTGAGTGTCCTGCCTGAATCATCGCTTTGCTTAATAGAGGCTCAGTCAAACAGAAACAAAATGATACTGAAAAAGGGTTCAGGAGCTGATCTTTCCAGATCATGTGGCAATAATTTTTCACCTAAATTTACTTAATAAGCAATGCTTGATATGTTAAAGCTTTTGAAAACATGTGTCTGCTTGCCCACACATTTGAGTATATAACAAGTAAGTGGGAGTTACAAAAGCGGGAATCTTTCATTACCCACTGCTTACATGGGTACAAATTGGCACAGTAAGAAAACAGAATATTGTCCTCCTTTTGACCTAAGGTGTGTAAGGAATGCATTTTGTATTGCACAGTATACTGTATGGGGTGTCACATGAGGATACAAAACGAACGAGCCATTAGCTAAATATATTTTTCTGGAGTCACCAAATATTGCAATTGTGCTATTAATATTAAAGGCAATTGGGATATTCCTTCTAAATACAATGGCTGTGCAGTGCTCAAATGGGAAGAATAACAGAATAAAACAGATGGTATGAATAAAAATATATACTTACATAAAGGATGCTTCTATCCAATGTTTTATTAGTTACAATGATGGACTGCAAGAAAGAAAAGTCTAAACTAAAAGTAGGATGCAAATACTTACTATATATATATATATATATATATATATATATTATATATATATAATACAATATATATATATATATATATATATATATATATATATATATATATATATATATTTTTTTTAAATTAGAATAATTATTTTTGACAGTTTTACATCCACACTCCAGTGTGTGATTGACACTCTGAGAACTGTCTTAACACTTGATTAACACAAATAGTTATTCAGTGCACAGAGACACAGGAGATGTACATTGCTGCTTGGTACTAACTGAAAGCAAGTGGAGGCACATGAGCTAATGGTATAATCACAAATGGACAGTATTTAATTCAAATAACGCTCACTGAATCGCTTAAGGTAGTTAATTGTAGAGGAAGAGGGTTTAATTTCAAAACATGGTATGTTTAATAAATGCAATATTTTTCCATAAGTATAAAGTTACCAAGGATTCTGATCAACCTTTATTTTGAATAACAATGTCAACACACTCACAAATGTCACCACAGCAATAGCAAATATACAACAGTTATTTTAACATTGAATGAGCTCACATTTCATTTGAGATCCAGAGCAGTGACCCACTGCATCACCAAGCCTTTGCTAAGTAGTGCTTCATTTTATGAACAATGACCTAGCAGTAGCACAGCACACAGTTATAGCAGCGCGAGGCAATGGTTATTCCCACAAGTATAACGATTTTGTAAGTACAGTAACCCTGAAGCCTACAGCGTGATGTGGGTGGTATTGATACTGGGGATGTTTGTGTGTAAAGGTTTAAGTGAAGCCTTTGGGTGCATGAAGTGCATTAGTGAACAAGAGTGGCTTTGAGCCAGAGAGGAAGCGTGAGATAGTAGGATAAAATCAAGGATACTGTTTGGTGGAACAGTGTTCGAAGTGCTTTGGGTTCCTAATAAAGTGGCCACAGTCTCACACAGCAAATAACATCTTGCGTAAGATTGTGATGTGCCTACTTTATTTCCTAATAATTAGAAACAGCAGTATACAAGATATGTACACATACTCTAGTAAGAAACAGTTACATACATGGTACAAAGGCATGATATTATTATTAGTGGTGTTGCATATTAGATTATTCTTTGACAGCCTAAAGCTGAGGGAATACCAAGTCACTTTTTCAGGAACAGCAGCTTGAAACTTAGTTTGAGGTAACTTTGCTGTATCAAACCCCAAGTCCCCTGGTGGGCCATGCAGTGGCCTGAAACCTAATCTCCTGAAACCAAGTCCCAAGTCCCAAAGTGGCTTCGTGTTCCTTCAACTTTAAAGCTTTTAGTGTGTGCTTGTATAAATCTGTGTCTAAAACTGTGTAGTTCTGTGTCACCCTCCAAGCTAAAGTTATTGTTTTCAGATCCACAGACAAAGAAAGGTTAACTTGTTTTTATGATCTGCTTAACATGAACACAGTGCAAGGTGTCTCTGTTGTTAAGTCTTCTTATCAACTGAAATTTGGAGCTGGTCTACAGCTACCGTCATTCTCACAAGCAATTTTCTTTTGTTTTTTCAGGTCAGAAAAATAGTCTTGTGGAGAACACAAACAGATGTTTATTGCAGAAAACTGTTCCTAATACTTGGGGGAGCCTGTTGAGATATATTTGTAGACAAGTGTAATTCAAAATCAAGTTAGAAAAGTATAGTTCTAGCAGTGTTTCATGGCACCAAATAAAAGTTATGATTGATTATAGCAACAGCAAACGCTTTTTACAAATTTAATCTTAGCAGAGAAATGACAGAGGCACTTCTGTACACCACTAAAAGCATTGCTTTTTTTATTATTTTTTTTTTTTTATAAATGTCTTACAAGAGTTGTCAAGAAAAATTAATGTAATTGACTTGCCCTTGGTTGATTGATGTGTTTCAGCTGTGTCACATTGTAATTCCTTTATAAAAGATAAAGAACAACAATACTTTTCAAGAGCTGTAAACACTGGTTTTTACTCACGGACTGCTATCAAAAAGACCATAAAAGTAATTGTAATAATATCATGCATATTATCACACCTCAACTGCAGGTATGCAATTTTGGTAATAATGGTAAAAATGTTGTCACAAAATGATGCTGCATTTTTGTTAGGATTGTCCACATCCGTCCTATGCAGAGCCTTGAACGCCAAAAACACTGGGTGTCAATGCAGATTAGTCTATAATGATATAATGTGATGCCACGTGTATTAACTGAAGTTTAGAGATGGTGTTTTAAGACAGGCTCACAAATCTAGCTTTACAGTAATCAAACAGTGAAGATACCACGGCCTGTGTCAGAATCCAATAAGAGGAACACAGATTGATTATACAACTAATGCCAAACAAGAAGGAAAGTGAAAAAATAGCATTTCAAATGCAAAACTATTCTCATTTCCATATTCTGAGCCAAGAGATTAATTATGCATAGAGTATCACGAATGCATTTCAATATTGTGAAACCTTTTTTTTCTGTGCCTATAATGTCCAAAACACTACTACAGAACATTAATATGATGTAAGTTTAGTTTCAAGTTTGAAGCATTAATTGCAAATCGTACAGTAAAGCAAATGATCATCTTTCATGTTGGTGTGAAACTGTTGTTTTACAAAAGCCCCCAAATGTAATAGAGAAATAATCAGAGTGCAAAACTGTATGGTTTCTAAAATGAGTTTTCAGAAAAAAAAAAAAAAAAAGATATTGTTTAGGTTGTGTACGTTGGAAATATTAATTTATTGGCTGCAACAAATCAGCTAAGTAAATGTGCTTCACTTGTAATTAGTTTTGGATTATTGCTGACTTAAAAAAAAAAAAAAAACTTTTTATAATATTTCATTTGTCATGAGAAAGGGAATTTTAAAGGGCAGCTAAACCTTTGTTTTAATTGGGGTGAGCTGAGAGGCCATTAACCATTATGGGGATTTCATTGATAATGAATTTGTACTGTGTTGCTGACTCCAAGGTTTATCCATTAACCATGTTTCAATTTCCAAGTAACTACTTGACCAGTGACACACAATAGAAGAACGGCATTATAATGGGTTACTTAACAAATCTGCTTGCCATACGGAATGGTTCACCTTGAAATGCGTTGGAATATTTGATTGGGTGTGCGTGGGCAGGTATTACTATCAATGGGTGGACAAAATTTGAGAAAAAACGATATTCTGGGGACGTCCCCACTTCGTAAAACACCTTTTTAAGAACTAAACATGCCTTCAAAAAAAAAAAAAAAGTGCCAAAATATTTAGTTTGTTGTTGACTTTCACCCTGTGTGGAGTTTTGTTTGACTGGAGTTAGAAATAGTAAATACAAATTTAGTGAAAGTCAATGAGAAGAAATATAGGAATGCAAACATGCGTGTGTGTGTGTGTGTGTGTGTGTGTGTGTGTGTGTGTGTGTGTGTGTGTGTGTGTGTGTGTGTGTGTGTGTGTGTGTGTGTGTGTGTGTGTGTGTGTGTGTGTGTGTGTGTGTGTGTGTGTGTGTGTGTGTGTGTGTGTGTGTGTGTGTGTGTGTGTGTGTGTGTGTGTGTGTGTGTGTGTGTGTGTGTGTGTGTGTGTGTGTGTGTGTGTGTGTGTGTGTGTGTGTGTGTGTGTGTGTGTGTGTGTGTGTGTGTGCGTGTGTGTGTGTGCTTCTCTTTAGAGTCCATCAGGAGAATGAAACCTTCAAAACAGTTAAAGAGAATGAGACAAAAGCTGTCACCGGAGTCAGTAAAACTCTTGATGTGACTGCGGAAGATTGCGAGAATGAAGGCTGACATTTCCAGCCAAGTTGCAGGCTCTGCGTTAAGTTTAGCAGTGTCACCACTGGGGGACGCATCCTGCCACTCTGTGCCTGGGGCTGCAATTCCCAGAATATGACATGAGAGTGAATCTCCCTCCGCTTGGAGTACAAAGTGGCAGTAATGTCAGCTTTATTGAGATGTCTGTGTACCTGCCATCGCTGCCATTTATTGCTTGAATTACAGCAGAATAAACAAAAATTGATCATTATTGAAGGCATCAAAAGAAGGTGGTCATCTGATGTATTTTTCATCCCATTCTTGTGGACATAAGGGACGTCTTGCGTCCTACTAGCAGGTCAATATCAACGGCTGAATGGGCTGATCACAACCTTCGCAGCACAGTCATCTGAATAGTTTTATAGATATGCTTTATAATTACATATGCGCCCCTTTTTCTCCACTTGGAGAGTTAAGTAACAGTGGGAGGTATCACTAAAAGTATTGGCATTGATTTACCTGTTTACTGCTAATAGGTAGGATGATACACCTTTATATACTTTAATAATGTTCCACTCAAAGGGTTGGCGAGTGCGCGTGTGTGTGTGTTTAATATGCTATTATTAATCTACTTCTTTGACAACACGGTATCTTATGGCAAATTGGTTGCAAGCAAACCTTCAGATACAATCTTTGAAAGCTATGGTAACCGTTTGACACACAATATTTTTGCAGTCAGTAATAGTTTCCCGTGATGTTTTGTGGTGCGATAATGGGTTAACATCTCTTTCATGCATTATCTACCCTGCATGCTGTTACAGCCTTGCCTTTCTATCATTTTTCCCCCTTTTTGCACACTACCTTCATTCCAATGCAATCTGCTGTGGTGATGCACAGTGCAGCCCGCGTTTGCTTCATCCTTTTGTCTCTGAGCATATTTACCAGCCTTAATTTGTCATGGCCCTGGAGGTATCGGAACTAATGAGCTTTGTTTGAATAGACTTTTTCCAGTTCATCAAGCACACTTTGGGATAATCATTCAGTTGCTGTTTGCTTCAGACGGGAGGGGTGACAAGAATTGTCAGGAAATGATTGGGGGGGGGGGGGGTGTTGAACTCTACACACACGCTCAAAATCATTTGAATTGTAAATACAATCATTTGAGTCTATCTGTTTAGAATCATAATCTTAGACTGTGGGTTTTTATTCACAAAAAGTTATTTAAAGAATGTTGAGTTACTTGAAGGCTATTTTTGGAGGGTTTATTTTGGTCTGCTTTTTGGATTTGAAGTTAATTTTGTCAGGGTGACTTGCGTTTTATTAGAGAATGATAACAGTTGGATGAGCATGTACACAACATTTTTGACTTGCTTGGTTTTTCCGCTTGGAGGCACCTTTCAGATGTTGCCTCCAAATGTTGATTACTCCGAGTGGTTGGCAGGGAGGCAGTTTGACTGTCAGTCCGGTCGAAAATGAGGTGGGGTGGAAGAAGTAAACTTACCAGCAAAGAAAGGTAGGTTTAAATTAATTGGGCTTGAATACTATTGGTAGCTGCCAATCATTGAAGGGTGACGTGTGTTTCCTCTTTAGAGCAATGAATGCCTGACTTCTGTTGATAGTGGAAGGATTTTTCCTTCCAGGAAACTATGTATTTAGAATTTCCTGTTTGAAAAGGCCAATACCTTTTCTAGATTTATGAAATTGTTCTAGAAAAGACGATTGACAGGCTGTTTAGAGAACTGTCTTGGGAACTGAACTGTTTTTAAACCATTCATAAAGTCATGATTTTAATCTTTGTGAATAGGGCGCAGTGTTTTAGAGTATGCATTGATTCTGCATTTGTATTTGTTTGCTCCAATAAATAAAAAAAAATATTCAGAAAGGAATGCAAACCTGTAAAAAATTATATGCGGCTTAAGTATTTAATGATAATATTGTTTGTTGCATAGCACATACCCCACCCCCCAATTGATCTAAACAGTCTAGGATCTAAATACCACTGATGATGAAGCCATGATCATGATACAGAATGAGAATAACTTGAGAAATTGAGAGTTTTTAAGAGACCTTGAATTATATCACTAAGTTGTTTGGTCTCAGTTCTCTCAGATTTAAATAGCAGTGTTTTTCTCCTTTCAGACACAGACTGGAAATTTGGCCCACTGTTTCTGTTACTCGTTTACAACACATTTCAAGAGTTAAAAGTAGCACTGAGCCAGCCTAGCCATAACCATCCACTGGTTGTGTTTTTCTGTCCATGCTGGGGCAATATATTCATAGTAATTAGGTTCACAGTCGCACATCTTTTTTCCTGAGACCTGCACACTGTGCCCTGTCTAATAGTATATTTTTACATTTAAACATCTCCTAGCAGTGCATTGTAATAGTAGCAGCATTTAGCGACCCATTAACTATCACTCGACCCATTTAGTACTAGTTTGCCTTGTTGGTTAAAAGAGAGCTTGGTTCTTGTACACAGCTATGATTCTCATGTAACATTAAAGGCCATTGCATTTCTTTATCAGAAACCAGCCTATGAAATTACAGATATTAATTTAAAGAACATGTACATTGCACAATAATGGTTAGATTCTCAAAGCTATTTACTGCAAATAGCCACAAGCTCATTTTTTTTAAGAAAGGACAAATGCACATTATAAAAGTTAACAAATCACAATTAAACAATTCTGACATTTAATGTTGGGACTTTAAAGAAGTCTTCAGCTGGTTTTTCTTTCTTTTTCATTTTAGAATTATAATTGGTGATTTTTTCCTTTCAGAAAATATCCTAATGACAATTTGGAATAAACAGCTTTGAAAATCTAGCTCCAAGTCTGTCATTGTCGTACAAGAGTGATACATTATCTGTGGAATCAAAACAACTTAGGTTCTCTGTGTTGTTATGTCCATTACAAAATAAAAATAGATTATATTTACTTTAGGGAGACACCTGATCTTGCTAAGAAGCAGTTCATGTAATCATCTTTGTGCTGGGTGTCCAAATATGCTAACCCATCTAATGTGCAATCAACTTACACTTGACATACAGGTGATCGAAGATAAACAACAGAACAGATCCAAGCTGTTTTAACTAGAACATTAGGTCAAATGTTTTGCAGTACACCTTCTTGACTTTTTTTTTTCTTAAAAGTTATACCTTGTCACGTAGTCTGAAGTTATGGACATTATTTTGATTATTTTGAAGACCTTTAAAGGATGAGAACTGGAAAATCTGAACTAGGGCAGCTAATATCCTATTCCACTCCCATTGCATTTGCATGACTCAAATTTCTATTGATGGTACATTATTTGCATATTTATATTGAACCTTTAATCACCATTTATCTGCCATGAACCAGCATCTCATTTAAAATGTGACCAACATATTTACTAATACTGAATACGAACTGAATTTTAACGAGTAAAAACCCCTCTGTTTAAACTGATTGGGTTTACATATTAATAAGTGCTTTTTGAAGAACCTGCATGAGGTGAACACACTCGCCCAGAATATCAAGGAGCCAACAGGCAACCCTGTGCAGACTCCCTTCAGCAGCTTGAACTGTGCAGCGGTGATGTCTGTAAATGCTGGAAACCTACAAGATGCTCATTCGTCATGCTGCAACGGATCACTGCCAGCAAGAAAAGGGCCCAGGAAATGCTGCGTACATGGAAGTGTCAGAACAATAAACATTACTCCCTAGATCTTCAAATGTATTGAAACAAAACCTTGTTGAAACAAATCTTTGACAAATCCAAATTATCCAACGGCACGTACTTTAGAGGGTGGCTCAACAGTCATCTGATCAGCCAAAGGAACTTGGCAGGGAGCTAGTAGGAGAAGAGGACTGGGCTCTCTCACATGATTCCCAAATGTTGCACCTGACCCATATACAGTAATAAAGAAAGAAAGCAAGAAAGAATGGTTTCAGTCACAATGAAAAAGACAGCACGTCTTACAGAGTTTCATAGAGGGGCTATTGCAGCTGCTGGTTTGCTTCCCTTACCAAAGTATTTGATGCTTATTGGAAAACGGTTAACCAAAAGATAATAATTGGGCCTTTCTGGAAAACAGACTTCCACCCCTAACGTACCTCGCAGACGGTCAGAACAGTGCAATCGTGGCTCTACTCATGGTTGACAGTGTTATGGCAGGTGTTTCACATACTTGGCTGCCAGCGCACCAACCGTTCAGCAAGTGCAGTATACTCTGTGTCCCGATAATGTTCTTATCAAAGGGTCCTGCACAATATACAGTAATTAGTTGTGCTGTTACTGGTAGTTATGTCTGTTTCATTTACAAAATGATCTACAGGTAACAGAAATCTCTGTGTGTTCATTTAAAATCCCATTAGGATGGAAATTGGCCAATATACCCTTAAAGGGATATACTGTGCACATCCTTACTTAACAGTGATCGGTGATGCCTGGGAGAGGCTCATTGTTATGGCAGGTGTCTGTATTAATCTGCAGCAAGGTTTTTATTCCTCAAAAGTGAATTATTACACAAATGTGGTGCAAACTGTTGGATTTATTGCAGGACCCCTTAAAACCATATAAATGGACATTTAATCACTCCTAAATGTCATTTGTATTAAATGCTTCAACTGGGGAAAAAAATCCTTCCGTCACTATCTTATGAAATATAAAAAAATCCTTCCGTCACTATCTTATGAAATATAAAAAAAGGAGAGCAATGTTGCTTAAACTGAGGCTGCGTTTTATTGCAGTGGCCTAAAGAATTAAATAAATCCTTTAAGCCAATTGTGTAAAAATGTAAATGAGGAGGGTGCCAAATTAGAAACAGTCACAAAATAACAGATAAAACCGAGAATTTGCAAAGCAGAGCCTCGCACCTTTGTCATTACTGCAGAATCTATCTGGAATCTGTCAGCAGCCTTCAGACCCAATTCAGATAAATAGCTGTAAATCTGCCCCCCTGCAACTGCTCCGAGTTGCTGCACATTTCCTTCGTCTTGAAGCTGTTGTAAGATCATCTGAATAATTTGGAGTTAATTATTTGTACTTCACAGCCCCTGATAGGCCTTCAATTTGTGGGTGAGAGCAGATCTGGATTTTTAATCGCCTTGTATATCGTAAGGCTAGAGATAAATGGCGCTGAAATCTACATCCTTGCCTCTGATGCAAAACTGTAATTAATTTTGTGCAGTGTTTCAGAATTGATTGTGGTCAGTTCTACTTCTAATTTTTCACCCGTCTTACAGCCTTGTTTTCTTTTCATACAGAGTAGCACAGTCAAAACGTGTTGGGGGTTTCTTCATGCTACGACTAAATGGCAGGTTGTTTATGCAACAAAGGTCATGCCGCATTTCTTTTGTTTGTCCCTGTCCATCTTCATAAAATGCATTTCAAACCTGAAACAGCACTGCTTCAAAATCAAACAGAAAAAAGGAGACTTCAGCAGAAAACAATGAATCGCATAGCTCCCACAATTAGCTACAATACTGGGCTTTTAAAGGAAATTAATGAATGTTTTTTTTTTATGTGTGTGTGTGAAATCAGTGCTAGGATGTTTATAGTTTATTTTACTATATCTGTCACCGGAAGATTGAACACTATAAATGAATTTGATTATGCTATTGTCAAATAGCTTGTGCATCACAATTTCTTGTTTTTAATTATTACTGTAAAACCCCACAGCCCAAGGGCAATTTTTTAATTTTGGTGCCTTACTAACGAAAGAAAAAACTAATTGTTTTGCCAGGATTTAATACTAAGCAATAAAACCATCCAACCAGGTTTTACTTCTGTATTCAATCTCTTTTTTATTATAAAACATTTGTGTTCTTTTTTTAGACTACCAGTGCAAATATTGAGCATTTTACTGATACATATTTCAGTTTGCTTATGAAATCTAATGCTGTTATATGAATATGGAATGATATTTCTTTCAT
The DNA here is from genome assembly GCF_017654505.1 of Polyodon spathula. Classification (NCBI taxonomy): domain Eukaryota; kingdom Metazoa; phylum Chordata; class Actinopteri; order Acipenseriformes; family Polyodontidae; genus Polyodon; species Polyodon spathula. The sequence continues at coordinate 40,525,435 of NC_054546.1, read as the reverse complement.
GCTTCATTATCATTTCACGGTAGTAATGACAGTGAGGCGATGGAATATTTACAGTATTTTCAGAAGACATTTATCTAATATATCTCCCTAAAGGACTCCTATTTTTAAAGATGCACCATCCTCTTTTCACAAAAACACTGAACCTGTGAGTTGCATATTCCCAGTCAGATCAGCTGCTTAGGACCCCACCACAGGTCGTCATATACACACTGCGCTTGCTCACTTATCTAGTAAAAAACATCTGGTATTTTATTGCATAGGCAGCAATATACTGTACAAGATAAAAACCACTAGTATGCTTGTAAATTCAAACCATTCCAAAATCTTATAAATAACCAGTTTGCTCATAACTGTGGATCATTTATATCTGTTATTAGTTATTTTGTTATTCATATTCACTTCTCATGTGTTTTTTTTTGGCATAGAACACAGTGCCCACTACTGACCAACTTTTGTTACTGCAGTTCAGTTGATTTGGGATTTTACTTTTTTATCTTTAATATATGTTTTTATTACCTAAAAACCCACGGGAACAAACATAACACATACATATACAATGTACAGTCTTGAGAAGAGAGCACTAAGGTTTGATATAAACATTAAACAAAAGGAAAAACTGTGGTTGATGGAGTCCCTACTTTTGGTAATAAAAGTAATCATTGAGTTGGCAATGGTTAGTTCTAATAATGGTGAGTTGCCTCTTTTAACTGATATAATGGACTTGAATATGACGATAGAAGAGTTAGTTTAAAAAAAAACGTGACATAAATGCCCTCTATTCCTATGGGAGCAACATACTTATATTTTAGGTTAAGAAATACATATTTTTAATCTTTCATTGACGCAGATTCCTTCTTGCCAGTTAATTAATAATGAGTGATTTCCATAGGAAAGGCCGTCAAGATGCAAGCCTCTAGTTGACAAGAACATTCATTCAGCAGCTGCAGCCGGTGTGGAACAATAAGACAAATAGCATACAGCGAGACAGGTTAAAATAGCTGAAAACAATTACAAACCAGGTCTGAATCATTAACGATGGATTGCTTAAAGACAGCAAACCTCTCAATATTCCAGAGGCTTGTTGATAAATAGTGCCAGACAAATAATGCTGTGTAAGCAAACACACGTTTAACAAAGTGTCTGGACAAAGTTTTGAGTTTGGAAAGAATCAGATTGGAAAGAATCAGACAATTTCTTATATCCCCTAATCTGTATTAGTAGTCATGGTGAACTTTTGTGTAATAATAAAAATAATAATAATAATAATAATAATAATAATAATAATAATAATAATAATAATAATAATAATAATAATAATAATAAAAACATCACAATGTATTTCTGTAACAATAATATAAACATGTCATTAAGTGTGCTAAGAAATATAAATTATGATTTTAATAGACACCAACACTAAAGTGTCATCTATGTATTTATGCAAGGCAATCTGTTCCACAAGTCCAGCGGTACCCCTAAAATGATGAATTTACAGTCAATGTATTACAAGTGGATGGGGTTCCTGTTACGGTGACCTAAAATCCATCAAAAATAAAAAAAGCAGAACTTTTCCATGATATATAGTCACCCACCACAACGGTTACCAAATTTAAAAGACCAGTTTGCCAAGAAACGTTCAGCCCCTGGTTTATAATCTCTGCTCACTCCCCTGGCGTGTCTGCTTTCCCTTATTAAACTCACCTCCTGTACTAACCCTTTAAACAGCCCGGTGAAAGCGGAGCTGAGAGTGATATGATAGCATGCAGATCCATGGGCTGCAATGAGTAAGTGCCTCTGAATGTTACTTGGAAGTGGACTGGTAATAGAGCACTAGAAAAGAAAAGAGCTTTTTAGGATGCTATACTTTCAATTGTATTTTGTGATCGTAGAAAGAAAAAAGGAAAGGCCTGCTTAATTGTATTTTTATATATTGCATGCAGTCCTGATTTATGATTACGTAGCACTTGCAATCTTTGAGTTTTGACCTAAAAACAAAATAACAGTTAAAGGGCCACATGTATAAAATAATACAGTAAGCACCCCCACTCCTGTGTAACACAGATGGTGGGCAAGTTAGCAAAGCAAATAGCTGAATAGTTCCATCACCTTCAACAAGACTAAAAACAGGTCGACTCAGTGACTTTTTCAGCCAGATAAATATTACTCCAGATTGGACCTATTGGAGGTATTGTGGTGTAACTCTGTGTAAATCAACCTGACAATGTTGCGGATAATATCATAGGTGTATTATACTGTCATTTGAATCCAGAATTCACATCTGCTTGAAATCCATCCACGTAAAGAATATGGAAGACCAACGAATGGGTAATACTGTTGGTACCGAAATGTGGCAATAAGCAGAGGGCACATTTTTCTTTCAAGACAGGCGTAAGACCCAAGGGACTTTTTCGACCTGAAAAAAGAAACAAGGACCAGGGGTCACAAATGGAGATTAGACAAAGGGGCATTCAGAACAGAAAAGGCACTTTTTTAGAGAATCGTGATGGTCTGGAATCAACTCCCCAGTAATGTTGTTGAAGCTGACCCCCTGGGATCCTTCAAGAAGCTGCTTGATGAGATTCTGGGATCAATAAGCTACTAACAACCAAACGAGTAAGATGGGCCGAATGGCCTCCTCTCGTTTGTAAACTTTCTTGTGTTCTTCTGTATATTATTCAGAACAAAATGTAGGATCATTTAGTTTTATTTCTAAATCCCATAATGTTCCCAGGGTTATCCAACCCTTATCCAGTATGTTATGTCTCCTCATCGCCAAACGCAAACAACAGCAATACATCACCTCCATCATGGTTAGATAGCCGATAGCTGCCACATTGTAATGTTTCGCTCCGTGTTCTCTAAAAGAACTTTGTGCCTGTTGGCAGGAGCACTAAGCAGTCTGTAGACTTTCCGTCAGTTTACTTTGCATGCTTATGTGTTCTTCCCTGATTTTATTTGCCTTCCTCAATAATTGCTTCTTTACCACAACAAAAATATATATTTTTCTTCCAGGCATATTAACTCTCTGTAATTGCAGATAGTGCCTCCCTGTAAATATTATCTGGAGTGAGTGCAGCTATGCAATAACCAAACATTTTCTTTTATTTATCAAGCCTTGCATTTGGCTTTAGGACTGACACTGTTACAGAAAACACTTACATTGCTTTTACAAGGGTGTTATTCTTTCCAGCCACACAGCACTCGTTAGGGTTTGTATTACAATGCAGACTTTGTGTAAGAGTGGATATACTGTGATTTTACAGGTTAACAATAAAAAACAAAAGAATAACTTTTATGCTCAATATACAGGACACCGAAGAGAGGGAGGCTCTTGTATTCAGTGCACTGTATGGGACACAAGTCTTCCTCCAGCACAGAGACAAGGAAAGCTCTATACTCACTATATTGAAGGACAGTCTTAAAACACAAAATGAAAAATAGGAAAGGTGGACAAGGTAATTAGTTCTAATTGTGAATACCCTTACAGTACATTAACAAATCTGTAGATACACCTTTGTTACAAGTACATACAACAAAATGCTATGATAGACAAAATATGTTGTTATTGTGTGGAATATATGCAAAGTTGTGTGTATGCAGTATTAATGCTGTTATAGTGTAGTTAATTTACTTTTATTTTGAATTCCAATCTTCACATATTTTTATGGCTGACACTTAGTATGGCCTTTTGAACACATAATCAACAAATAAACTGACATTACCACCATTAGAGCTAATGCCCCCCCCCCCCCCCCCCCCCCAAGTGAAAGAAACCCCTCCCTCCACCAATCACATGATCCCTGGTGAATTCATGACTGTAAAGAGGCCCATTGCATAGCAGATATAATATTCCTGACACAACTCCACACTTACACAAATGTTGATGACCAGTGCAAATGGATCGATTTGTTTTTCTCAACATACCAAAGTGTTGTTTGTAGTTAGGGAGAAGGGAAGAAAACAAAAAAAAAAACAGTGAAACAGAATTGAATCTACTTCTTTGGAAGCCTGGGTTATCAAACTCATTAATCTACATGTCAAGGGGCTGGGAATGAATAATTGTGTGTAGAATTTATCTGCCAACATGATAGCTACTTTTCAGCTTTCTGTTCGGAGTGCCTCTATTGTGCTAGGCTTTAATTATTATATGCTTTGTCTTTTCTATTTCTAGTCTTTTGGGGGAGGCACAGAAATATGTACCTCAGCATTTGGAGGACAATTTCTCCTCAACAAACTAGCCCCCCCCTCCCCCCTTCCAAAACTCATGTTTAGGATTAGGTTCCCTTTCCTTCTATTACATCGCTTGGTCCTCCCTCCCCACCGCCCCCACTGCAGTATTATTTCCTTATACCATATTTCAGGGGATGAAAACTGATGCTAATAGCAAGATATCTGGCAGAAAGAATATACAACCAGGTTCATGCAGTGTTACATTTAACCCGCAGGTGTACACTACATGAACATCAAATCCTCTCTGAGCTCTCTCACGTTTTGTTTTCTTAGTACAGTAGTTCTAGTTATATTTTGGGTAATTTTTGGCAATATTTCTTGCACGAACTGTACCAAAATATGTACATATATATCACAGACAATCAATTGATTCTGAGACTTTGGAGTCTTTAGAATTTTGACGCTAACACTTCATTAATATTTAATAGATGCTTAATGTATTATGTAAAATGTATAAATGGTGCATTATATATCAAGTTAGTATATATCAAACTAGTAATATAATAGTAAAATAATATGTAAATACTTAATTGTATTTTTGCAGGGTTACTTTAACCATTGTGCAGCGTTATACAGTTTTTACTGTGTTTTAAGGATTAGCACGTTCATTGATGTAATCAACACTCAATCTAAATGTTTTGCATATCATAAAACTTTTCTGACCTTGATGCTAACAAGTATTACAGAAAGAATTCATGAGATGTTCATGCAATACCATTGATAACACTTGTTTTCATGCAAAAAGAGTATTAATTCACAGACAAACTGTGTAAGCCAAATAAAAGACGGGCCCCTCACATTCACGACCAAAGAAGAAGCAGCAATGTATACCATTAGGAAAACTGATACTGAAAACTGAGTTTTAAGAAGGCTGCACAGTTCCGTTTTCAAGTAGTTTTAAAAAATGTTTAGCTCGTCCCCTGGGTCCTAGAGCTTAGCTTTGCCTTGTCAGCTACATTTATGATGTGTTCATAATTAAATGTCCACCAAGCTCAGAGTGTGCTGACCACAGAGGGGCCATAAGCGTAAAGATAAATGAGATAGGGAGATGTAATATCTTTGTACTAGTGGGACTCGTCAGATGTTAAAGATTGTCAGGGATAATTATTAATATGTGACCAGGCTACGTCTTCTATGTGAACAACAATGTTAATCAGTATACTGTACCTATATGTGTTTATTACATTGCTTTCTTTTTCTGTCTTCATTTAGAAATGTAAGATGAAAACAACTCTTTATACATGAAGTCAATTGCAGTCGTGAACCATACAAGCCCAGAAAAAAAAAAAAAAAAACCTACTGAGCGGTTGAAAGCTAGCGAGTCTGGGATTGGACTGGGGAGGATATGTGGATGCTGTTGTATTGGAAGTAAAGCAACAGGGCACACAAAAGCAATCCTATTTGAAAATACCTACAGAGCGATCCCATGCCTTTACATTTTCTTTGTAAAATGCATAGGAGCAGGATTAATACTAAACACAGGTAAGGTGCATTTTTATCAAACTTACTGAGCGGAAGTTGAAAAAGTTAAGTATTTCAATTGAAAACAGAAAAAAATGGGAAAACTGCATTGAAGTGCAAATTATATAGAGAGAAAGAGAGAGAGAGAGAGAGAGAGAGAGAGAGAGAGAGAGAGAGAGAGAGAGAGAGAGAGAGAGAGAGCGCGAGCATATATTACATTCCCTTTATGTTTTTTTTCTTTGTTTCTGTTAAGATTTAGCGCATGGGGGCACAAGAGAACTTAACTTTTGCTTAAAAGAGAAATCAAAAATGCATTGTCTGCACGATTTTACTGTAGTCTAAAAGTCAAATACAGCTTGCTTTAAAAATTGCTAAAGCATAATACAGTACGTAACCATACAACTTGTCACGTTTTACACCTCAACAATGGAAAGCAATTTTCCTTGTAATCTGTTTGCACTTGTGAGGGTATAGAGGCCTTTGATAAGTTGTGCATGTATCCTACTTCATCTCGATTCACTTATTTCACATTTTAGGGAAATGTTGGGGGCTGTCTACTTTAATGATCCAAACTGTGGCTCACCTCAACACTGCCCTCACACTTGTTACATGGCGGATGGTTTTTCATTTATTAAGTGAACTGAATGGGAGGGGAGCTGGGGGTGAACACCATTCGGATTAATACAGAGTTAAAGAGACAGCGGTGGCATTTAGCTCCATTGCTGTTTTGATCAATAAAATAGAACCTATGGTTTGGTACAAGGAAACGTTGCTCGCTGCTTGTGCTACATTACAACACACACACACACACACAAATCTTATAGAGGTGTTTCTTAATCTAGACCTGCATCATTTTGCCATTGTCAGCTCAGAGTTCCTAGCGAGTAATGACATCAGCCTCTAGAGGGTTTATGGATTTAAACTTGCTGGAATTGGGCTTGACTGCATTAAAGGGGAATTACAAGCTTTAGGTGAATGGTTTATCTACTTGCACTGCTACTTCAGCAGTCAGGTTCCCTTTGCAGCGTGTTACCTTAGGACCAGGGGGTGTCACTCTGGTGTCAGCTGACATGTCAACCTGTGAATGATATCTAAAGAAGTGTAGGATTAGTGTGTGAGGGATGGATTAACACTTCAGTTGCCAATCGTTAATAATGTTGAGCCGAGATGCACGTCAATGACCCACCTGTCCAGGCCTCATCAAGATGGCTGTGCGACAGTATAGCTTCGTATTTATTAAGAAAAGGGCCTAAAGTCCTATGTTGTAATGTAGCCTTTAACACATCAGTACCTTTTAGTTATCTAGGCTTTGGTTATTTTCAAACATGATCAATGGACTATGAGTAAATGTACTTATTTTATTAAAACCAGCTTTAAATTTTGTATTTCAACTTGAGTAATTCAAATAGATGTTTTGTTTTTCCCCAGTTATGGAGAAAATGTTTATTACTGATTTACTCAGTGTAAGTTGCCAAGAAAATGACCCCCTTCTTGGTGTGAGATTCTTGTGGCCTTTTCTGTTTGTAATGTCAGAGGCCCTTTTCTTGGTTTTACCACACAAGCCTCATTGCACCCAGCACTTTATACTGTATGGTAGCAGACTTGTCGGGGTACAGATATTTCCACAGTAGGCTGAAACACTTTTGAGGTCCTGGATTCAAATTTAGCCTAGGTCAGAACTTGAGCTGGATGTAAGTAGTAGTCCTCAATGGACAGTAGGCTACCAGTCCACAGCAGAGAACTACCATGATTCGACAAAATGTGCTGGAATGGGTTGACATGAACTGCTCTCTAACCCCAAAGAGTGCAGTCCTCTCCCGGGCAAACTCGAGCGGTTGCTTACATGGCTGCTGCTTACGCAACCCCTGCTTTGTGAACTGATAAAGGAGACTCCCCGGTGTTGCCGATCCAACACCCTTTCATGAACCCAGCCTTCTTCACATCTGAGTAATTGATGGTGTAATAAGAAACTGTATAATTGAACTGAAGTGCATGCGATGTTGGGCTGTTAAAAATAATGACACTGTTTAATTACGCTGCTGTGTGCGATGTGGTTGTACTTGGAAAAATAATTACATGCATGGGCTTGGATGACTGACATTGCTGTATATGTGTCTTGAATGTTACATAAACAAGGACGCTGACACTGAGCTGGAACCAGGATCTTTTTTGGTATTAACAGCCTTTTAAAACTGTTTTTGCTAAATCTTTGGGTATAGAAAGAAATGACAACATAGGTCAATGTGTGTTTGGAAGGGCGATGTCATAGGTCCATGGACATTCTCAGGCATGACATTACAAATCCTAACAATGGCCAGATTGTTCAAAACAAATGGCTTTGAAATGTCTTCATTGAGGTTTTTTTTTTTTTTTTAAATTAACCAGCTGGTTAAAAAACCAACCAGTTACTTGACACCTGACAATGATAGGAATAGGTAAGACATTTGGAAACAATGTCATAGATTTATTACTAAAAGAAAAAGCAAGAAAGACACTTTCAAACCAAAATGGCAAAATATATAATTATCTTTCTTTATTAAATTCTTTCTGCATAAATGTGATTGTTGCCTTGTTATATTTGGTTTAAAACTACTGCTTAGTGCCCCAAGGAGTAATAGGAAGTGAACACTTATTTCTTCTTTGAAGAATTTTCTTTAATTATATTGGAGAAATGATGTAAGGAAAATGGTGTGCAGTATACATTTATTTCAAGAGAAAAGAAGTAAAACATAGCAGTTGTTCTTTGTTAAAAATAAAAGACTGCACAGTGAAGTTCATTCTGTCTGTAACACTTTATTTAGTAGGCCATAATGAACGAGTCAAAAATTTGCATCTGGGTAAAGAGTATGGGTGATAAAGATCAGGTTGAGGGTTTAAATATACAACATGCATTTTCAATATTGCAGCTGCATACTAAATTCCAGTCTATGGGTGGTGCTGTGGTAAAGCAGCTCACTACACACTCACATCATGCAAGGATGGAGATCTGTTTCTGTTGCCATTATAAAGTCAGTAAAAACAATTGCCAGGACTGCATAGTGAATGCTAACATTTCGATAGGATTTAAAACCCATTCCACATCTCTCTCAGTGTGATCCCTGTTATAATCGTACAACAATAGGGATTTTAAACCCATTCCACAGCTCTCTCAATATGATCCCTGTTATAATTGTACATTTGAAGCCATGGTTATATTATGATGTTGAAAAATGCAGTCTTGGGACTAGCTGTAATTTTACTGTATGGTGTGATAGAAACATTCCTATTTGATTTTACCGTTAAGTTTTTTTCCCTGAATATTTAACATGGTACCACACCCTATAGATCAGCCATGGTGAAATCCCAGGTAGCAGCAACCTGGTGCAAAGATATTATTACAGAAAATCAGACATCTCATAATCTGAGCACATACTGTACAGGAACTCCTTATTTGTAAAGAAATAATTCTATCCAATTAATGGCATTCCACGTTGATAGATTTTTGTTTTACAACAGCAGGGGGTGGTTCGTTTTAAGAATGTTACAAAGAGTTTCATTACGGTACAATCCACTTGAACAAAAATGTTACGCAATCAAAATATACACATTTGCAAATTCCTGCAGCCATGTTAGATAGTTATACTTATTAGTCCCCAGAAAGAGAAACCACAGCATCAATAGTTCTTGCAGTCCTTATAGCTCAGTTATCTTGGTTCACACTTACAATTTAATTTTATTACACCCATTTCCAGCCAGCAGAAATCATTAGGCAGGCTAAATATGAAAGTGTGTCTGTAACAGCTTCTGCAGATTGGCCCTCAGATTTGGCCGATCAATAGGAATAAGATGGGGATTATGACTGGTATAATTTCTGTGTAGGCAACACTGTTGTGTACGAGAGTATACATTTATTACCAAGTAAGTGATGTTTACAGTATATTGCTGAGCAGGGGGTGAGGTATTGCGTTATCCTTTAAACTAAGTGCTACTGTGTGTTCCACAAGCAGGGCCTTGTCAACCTTTCTTTGTTCCTCTGAATGAATTGACTATAAATCTGCCGTAGCTGATTTCAGCTGTGCTGGTTGGAGAGCAAGGGGGAGAGCAGGAGAATCTTTAGGGCTTTGCCTGCCTGGCGGTGGAGTGATCCCATCCTATTTAGAAAGTGGTGCTGTCCTTCCATCTTAAAGGGATTTAAAGCACTGTGCAAAGCAATTGCCTATGCTTATAGGTTGTGTTTTTTTTAACCCTTTCATGCATGGCGACCTCATAAGGGGATGGATAAAACAACTCTCTTCTAGTCTTTATATGGGAACATATGGAAGACACAAATATATGATGACTGTATGGGGATGCCATTTCTGCCCCCATGTGGAAAAGCAATGGGAAAAAAATAACTGCAAAACATGTTTATTATGTACCAACTACTTTAAAAAAAAAACCAAAAAAAAAAACCAAAAAACATTTAATGCATGGAAGGGTTAAGACATTTATTTTATGAGAAGTTTTTGGCCTACGTATTTAGCTAGTAAATTCCTTGTTTCTGGAATCATGGGAAATCACATGATTTATAGATGACCAAATGCTGGGATATGACGTTTTGAAGAATCTCCCAGCATCCTCTACAACCAAAACTAAGTCATATTTCAGGGAAAGTTAGTTCTTTGAGCTGTCACAGTTAATCATAGGGCCCAATTCATGCAACAAACAAATTACGTTTATTCTGGTACTAATTCTAGTTTTGCTTTGGTTAACTCATAGCCTCTCTGTATTATCTTTTAAAAACACAGACTCAAGGTATTTACAGCTGTTCACTGAAACCATTTTGTACGTTACTACAAAGCCAAATGCCATTTAATTATATCCAGATTATCCAACTAAAATGGTTCCTTATGAGCCTCTGTCCTTTTTCCTGCTGAAAAACGTTATTCTATTCAGCTCTATTACAGACATTTGTACTTAATTCATGTTAACATGAAATCATGTAGCCCCAGCATATCTTTGGCCATTTGTATCTATAAAAAATACATGGATATTCCTCTTCTTCGTAGCCTTGCCAGTCTTTCATGAAGAACAAAGACGGGGAGTATATTCTTAAACTTTGTAGAACTTTCTTTTTTTGTCTTCTTCAAAGGCTGTGTGCCGGCTCTGATTGGTATGCATTGTTTAGTTCTTTTCATTAATGCCTGCTGCCACTCTGGTTGCTCAGATGAACAATAGCCGGGACCTGTAGGGATCAATAGCAGATTGCTGATCGTGCCCACCCATTCGAAGAGCAGATATCATGATAAATGGGAAGGTCCATTCGCTTTGACATTCTTACGCTGTAGAGCCCAGACTGGGCCTGCAGCTTCTCTGGGCCACCATAAGAGGCTGGAGATGCAAGCACAACACCTCCCCTCCAGCACAATTCAATCCTGCAATCTTTAAAAACAGCATGACTTTCTTTTTTAAAACATTCCAGTGCAGTTTGCTATACTTTTGTTATTTTGTTAAATTAAAAGTATTTTTGAAGACACAACATAAAGTAAGGGGTTTTGGGATCATGGGGGCAATTAAACCCACTGTTTATTTTTTTCTGCACCCCAACTTCAGAGTAATAATTTGGTCAATATGTGTAAAAAACATTGTATACATTGCTCTAAAACAGGATTACTTGACAAGTATGTTGTTGCAGCACTGTAGCTCATACCTATACTACATACATGTAGCAAATGCTCCTAAAGGATAGGATAGATTATATATATAATCTCCTATGGAATCGTCAACATTTTACTACTCTTTGTGGTAGACGATTCTATGGAAAAGGCTTTTTTTCCCCCTGAGATTTTAATCTGTAGCATTTTATCTTACCTGATATTTTTTCCCCCAATCAGCTAAAAGCCCATTTTTGCTTTTTCACTCTTCTTACAGTGAACCTCTCAGACTTGAAAGGCTGGACTAATTCATAATTTAGTCAGCTTGTGTACCTGAATGCAGCATTAGTTATTTTCTGACCCTAACGCCATTAGATAACAAAATCACAAACATGTAAAGGCCTTGCCAATCATATAAGCCTTTGGTTTCAGCTGTGGAATTGGGAATTTCAAAGTGAATTCATTTCATGGTAGCTCAATTCAGATTGTGCTTCTGCTCACAGTGAAAGTAACTCTCTTTGGATTTTCAGCAACTCAATCTATACAATTAAATTCGGTATAATTAGTGCTGGATTGAAGCCATAAATACGGCATGATGTGTCCTTAAAACAATACCCTTTTCTGTTGCCTCAAAAATGCAATTCAAATAAATGTGTGGTGGTGCAAATTGTTCTATATATCAGGGGAATGCACTGCACTGCTGTAATGAAGATGTAAAGGCAATTAATTCAAATATGAGTTTGGTTTCTTTGTTTAATATACATTGTTATATTTTAATCAGGTTGTAGTGCAGAATATTTTATTTATTTATAAAGCCATAATCTGTGGATTTCAGAATATGCTGGCTCATACCAAATATTCTTCATTAACAGTACAATGGCTCTTTACTAAGGGTCTATGACTGCACAATGACAGCTACAGTACAATGGTATAGCCATTAGTACATCATTTTACATAGCGGTGGTGTCACAATGGTACAAACCAATACACATTGATACCATAATCCATTGATGTAACAAAGAACCATATCAATACCCAATGATCAGGATCACTGTGTGTTTAAGTAGATACATCTATTCTCCAGTCAGCCAGTTTAGGTGGAATTCTGAATACCCCCAAATTCGGTATCGTTCAGGTTTTGGTTACATGCACACCCCTTACAACCTTCGCCGAAAAAGAAAACTGGGTAACACTTTATCTTAAGGTGTTGCGAAAACTGATTGAAAGAAGCAACTGACATTATTAAATGAAGGAAGCTGAATGCCAGTTGTTTATAATTAGTTTTGTAACATACACACACCAACAAGTGTGATGCATTGTCTGCTTGTGTGCACCAATGCCAGTGCACTACCACAATGCAATTTCCTATTTACGGACTAGCGTCAGTGCAGCATCGTTTTCTTTACTAATTGCATCGATGCGGAGTTGAGAAACGTAAATCGAAATCAAATTGTGCTTAAGTCTGTGGTTATAGTTTGTGTATTACACATCAGTGGCCATAGAACACTGAACTCTGGTGTGCACCAGTGACAGTGAGGCAGCTGTTGCTGGTGTACTTATTGGATGATGTTCAACTAACAAGGCTTGACCAGTTTCCTAATGCTGAAGTGTCCTCCAAACTGGGGGGGTTGGATAGAATGTTGGATAGAAACTTCAAGAGATTGAAAAAACTATTTTAAACCCACAATAATTTAAAAGCACTGGAAGTTCAAAAAGTAAAATGAAAAACCCATAATACTATGAAGTATAAATGAAGGTCACCATGGAATCAGAACAAATACATGCAATTAGGTCAAGGGAATTTGTAGCCAATTAAAGAAGATATACCCTTTCTACATAAATGCAAGGCATACACAACAAAGGTTTTCTTTCAGCTTCTATTATTTTTGCTTCTAGACTTTGCTTCTAGGACCTCCTATTAACCTAAAGTGCAGATATCAATTCCTGCCTCTTTCAAAACCATAGTGCAGTGCCATTTGGCACAAGTAAGAAAGATGATTTATGAAGAAGCAGAATGATTTTCCATAACAATTTTAATAATAAATATGCTCAGCACTGCCTGTGGAAGTGTTATTAAAAGGTAGTTTTAAGTTTGCATGCCTTCTAATTTATTTATTATTTTGTTTCACCGTGAGCAGACAAAAATAAAGGATTGTACTGCATTTCAAAAATATCTTAACAGGCATTGTATTGATGAAAAAACACATCTGTCTTCACAATCGTTTTATTGAATATTGTATTTGCCCATTCTTAATCTTACTTTGATATGGACAAATAATACAGTATAATTTAATATCTATATATTTTCTACTGGTAGTTTTTGACTGTTGTTTCAATAACAATTATTTCTCAGAAATATGCAAAGCAGTTAAAGGTTACATCCTTCCATGATATATTTTGGAGGAAATGTTTAAAAGGTGAGATCAATAGTACATTGGTATGCTTTCAGTGAGTAAAAAACAATTTGTAATGTACAAAACCAAACAGAAAGGCTTTCTACAGATTTTTCTAGAAACTGCAGGAACAAATCTTGACAAACAACAAACTTGCCTTTTCACAATTCTGACAGTGATAGGGTAGTACATATGACATATTTTAAACTTGTACAATGTTACATGGAGAAAGTTATGTCAGCTATCGTACTTGTGATAAACTAAGATGATTTCTTATACCTCTAATGTAATTAGAAGCATGTAAAACATATCATTTACTTAAATGAAGAAAAACAGACATGAAAGTGCACTGCTCTGGAGAGAGTGGATGCATGCTGCACTTACATAAATACTGGCAATTAAATAAATAACGGTGGTTATGGAATCGATAATAAAATAATCTATTTGGCAAATGGATATATATATGCACTTTACTTTTTAAATATTCAAATCTAGGATTGCTATTTCTTCAAATGTCATGTTTTTTTGCTTGGATTGCTAGCCTTGATACCCAGCCCTACCTGTGTAATCCCAGGGCGTCTCAGGTGCCAGAGTTTTCTGTGGAGATCTCATGTCTCCTGTCAGAAACGCTTGGAGCAAGACAGGGACGGCATGACCACTGGGTCCACTGAGCTGAAGGGGTCAGTTTTCAAGTGGAGACTTATGGCAGTGATGTAGCAATGACAACCTGTCAAGTGAGCTTGAGTACAAACCCTATCATTTTCACTGAAGGCAAGAAACACAAGGTATTACTGAATCCGAAACTTCACTGTGTGGATTTACTCACCCTAAAATATCAAAATAAAAATAACCCTTTAGGGTCCTGTAACAAAGTGCCCGCCCCTGTGTATATTATCTGTTATGTGTTGCGTGTGGTGTGTTTAAATGTTGGTGTATAGACATTGGTACACGGGATATAAACGGGTCTGTGTAACACGAGTGTTTAAAAATGTATATGTGTATTTAGGCACGAGGATTGCACAGCACTTCACGTGCAAGTAAAATGTAGTAATATGTGAGCACGGGGAATTGCACTTTATTAATTCACGTGCTGGGATTCAAGTGAATAATTAATTGGTAATTGAATCCCAGCACAATAGTATATATAGATGCACGTTGTCACATACTGGGTTGGGTGTTCGGTGAGCGGAGAACGGGATTGGAGACGGAGGAAATAAGTAAAGTAATAATAATAACAAAGTATCCGCTCACCGTGTTTGTCAGTGTCTGTCCGTGCACCGTTTTGTTAAGTTCAGTCTGTTTTCGTTTGTCTATTTATTTTGGCGTAGAGTGCCGTGTCCTGTGTTTTTCGTGTTTGTTAAACCTTTTATTTTGTATTAAACCGGCGCCAACAGGCGTCTTCATCACTTCATTTCATCCGTCCTGTGTTTTGTGTATTGCCTTACCTTTCCTGGTTCTGACGCCGCCCACTTCGGCCGTCTCTGTGACAGGTCCTCTTCAGCTCACCGATTGAGCTGTGAACCCCCACCTCCCAAGGGAAGTCATACTGGACATGGGTGACGCTAACAGTGCAAGTACATGAAATGCACACAATCCAACGATCCTTGAACGAAATTTGATGTTACTTTGTTAACATTTCTGTTCATTCCATCAGAACATGCCCAGTTTGATAAATATGGTCTGAAGAAAGCCGGTTTATTGAAAGAATTTAGTGCACATCCCTGTGAAGAAGCTTATATGTAGTTGCCATTTCGTTACAGCTGACCCTACTGGTGCTACTCCAATCGCTAGTGTCTCCTTACCATATTTTCAGTGTTATAGGAAAATATAACTCTTCTCTTCACTTTGACCTGTGACCTAAGATGGCTTTTTGGGTTCAAGGAAGCAAAGATCAAATGCTTAGAGATTTTAGCTACAACTCAGTACATGGCTGTATTCTATGATTCTCTAGGTGAAGTTCCGTCACACTGCCTCAGGGACCAGAGATATTTTAGATTTCATATGTCCTGGTGGGGGGAGGTAAACGGTTTTTCATTAACAGATCAATGTCCTCTTGACTGGTGCTTGTATTCAAGTAAACAATCTCAATAGGGTTACTGTTCTCTAGGAACCACAACTGTAGGAACTGAAATCCAAAGTGACTTGGTTGTACAGGGGAGCTGTTATTTGTAAATAAATTGCATTTGTACTGCTTTTTAAAACAGTACTTTACCTGGCGACTGACACACTCAACAACCATTCACTGGGGCCCTGCCCCATCCTAGGCAGCTACATGCATCCTGACTAAGTGACCCACCTCTAAACCCATCTTGTACTTGCACTGAACTGCTCTGTACTTTGTCTTACTCTACTACTGCTCTTAATTATAACTATTTCCTGTATCTTGTACTTTTATTCTTATAGGTATTCATATTCACGTTTTTTGTAATTGCTCTTATTTGAAATCGTTCTTATCCATTTATCGTACTCACTACGTGTTCTTAATGGAATTTACTCATATAAGCATATAGTTTTGCCATGTTTAACAGCTCTTAGTCAAACTCACTCTTAAATGTAATTATTTCCTGTATTCTTTATTTTGCTCTTATTTGAATTTGATCTTATTTTCTGCTGGTTTTATTGTACTTTATAACTGCTCTTATCTGTAATGTGATATTCTGTAGTGTGATAGTAACAACTAAGTCATCCTGGATAAGGGCATCTGCTAAGAAATAAATAATAATAATCACAAAATAAATTCTTATGGCAATGCCTTAAGCTGCTTGAAACGAAAACTAATTCATGCTGCATATCATCGCAATAACCCTGTAATTATTGTAAAAAAAAAAACATTGAAAACAAAGTATATATTTGGAGTAGATATCTTGAACAACCCTAAAAATGTTCAATGCATGTCCAATGTTTTCTTTCGCATTGTCAAATCTTAAATTCAGCTTCAGTTTTTTAACATACAAGCATTGCAATGTTCTTGGGGACCATGTTTACAACTCAACTGCCAAATGCAAATGTATGCTGTAGAGATACAACAAATACCAGATTTAAAAAAAAAAAAAAAAAAAAAAAAAAAGAAAAGTACATTGCTGTTGTTAAATAAAAATAGATCCAGGATGTAAAAGTAGCTTTCGGTTCAGTGTCAAGGAAAAGGCTACAGTATTAAATTCTAGAACATTCTTATCATTTGCTGGAGAAACAATAATCATAAAGATTATGGTGCACAATGTTACATGCCCTGCAGAAGAGCAATCAAAAGGCAAGTCCCATTGTAACCAGTTACATTGCAACATATGCAGTTTATCTGTCATCACACGTGAAGCACAGAAATGATTTGTTGATTTCTTTTGAACAGTTCCTTTCGCATCTGGACAGCAAACATATGTGGAGCTGAAAGAATAAAGAAAACTATTTTGATGTCCCTGTGCCTGCTGTTACCTGCTGCTAGTAGCCAGTCACATTCCACCACAATCCTTGTTTTACCAGTTTAAGATGCTGTCTGCAGTGCTCCGCAGAGACAGTTACCCACTATCATTCACCTGAACTCAAATAAATCTTTGCTTTTATCCAACTAATTTACTACCGCCTAACAAACAAGGTTTTTTTTTTCAATGTTTGCTGTATAAACTTGTTTTATTTTAAAAATAGTTTTAATGGCCCTTTAAAACAATAAATATAATAGCTTCAAATTGGTGTAGCTTCTGATTTAATAACCTTCCGTACAAACTCCATGCTTAATGATCCAATTGATGATTTAGTATTTTTTTCTTCCCGGTAATTACTTTTGACATATAGATTCTGACACATTTTACTTTTGTATGTTTACATTTTCAGTTATATTCTCATTTTAAAGTGTTTTAATGTCCCTTGTTTATTTGTAATATGTGTGGTTCCAGGCTCCTGGTCTAGTGATTTTTCCACACCACATTGATAATCAAATTCATTTACTTTTTTTCTGGCCTAACAGCTCCTTTGAATAAAAGGAATACATAATTTCTGTTTCTCAAGGACTGTGGAGAAAGTTGAAAAACACAAAGCTGGAATTCGAAATAGGAATACAGCTGCCCTATCTTTGCAGAATTAAAACTAATACAGAGGATCATGTAACATTCTCTTTTGGGCAATGTCGGCATGGCCAGTCCAGTTCTTTGCTCCAGGCATGCTCTAAATTGTTTAACTTAATCTATTAAACATCCATCCAGGTCCTAGACTGGTAAACTATTTCATTGTACCTGTTAACCCTACAGCAGAATGGCCCTCCATCACCTGAACTGTTGAAACGCTCCTCCTTTAGACTTATTATTTTAAAGAAGGGCAAAGGCTACCTAAAACATATTAGACCCCTAAATGGAAATTTGGAAGGAGGGACAGCTCCAGTGCACACCATGCCATTCCCCATTCTACAATCAGTAGGCCAACAAGCTGACCTAGGCCAGCGATATGCAGAAGTTTTGTAAGAAATGATCTACAGCGTCATTGTCAACCACTGTAAGTGTCCTGAAGGGACTGAAGTTCTAATCCTGGTCCTGATCAATAATGAAAACTGGTTACAGGGCCATTCTGAGTGCTGTATATCAATCTCGTGTCTCTGTAGGGCAGTGTTTGCAGAGAGAGGAGGCTGTCCTGCCCATATAGGAGGTGCCTGGCTTGGCTGATAATGTAGGGAGAAGTTGACAGGTCAGTCTGTGGTGGCGTCCTTGTCAGGAGCAACCTTAATGAAAGAGATTTTAGAGAGCTAAGAGATTTCAATCCAGCAATGCGACAGGGAAGAAAGGAACCAGGAAAATTGAAAACACCCTGCCAATAGAGGGGCTTTTAAAAGCTTTTTCTTTTTATTAAAGACACACCTATTAAATCACACAGGGTTATAAACTGATCAAACCTGCCTCAAATAAGAGGATCATTTAAATGGTCAAAGCTTGTTAAAATATTCTGTGACATGTGTGCATGTGTTAAAAATTATACATAGCATTTGCATGATGAGAAACTAAATCTAGTATTCATTAACACATCTGTTTCAGCAGTATTGTCTTCCCTTTCCTGCAGGTGCAGCTGTGGGAATCAGTTATTTCAATCAAAAGCTCCTGCCAGCTTCATTGTTTAGACTCACAGGCTGCTGAAATTAACAAAAACAACAAAAAAAAGAAACGATCCAGCTTCTACTTGCATGCATTCAGCCACCTTTGGGTGGTGCTTTTGAGCAATGATAACTCTGGCAGACTACAGTAGTACAGGAAATCATGATAAACTTTCTCTGTTGCGAGATTAAGATAAATTGAGCTGCCAGTGCTTTTGATTTTAACCCCTTTCCAGACAAAAAGAATTAAAAGAATTAACACAACATTATATATATATGATATATATATATATATAATTATAGGAATATATATATAGTATATGATATATATATTAAGGGCCTCCGACACAACAGGTCCAGTGATTAAATTCCCGAACATTCAAATCAAGTTCAGTGTGACCACTGAGCATGTCACTTTAAACTCAGTGCAGCCTTTTTGGGGTGAGATGTTGTTGTAATTGACTCTGCAGCTGATGCATAGTTCACAGACCCTAGTCTCTGTAAGTAGCCTTGGGATAAAGGCATCTGCGGAACTATTTCAAATAATTATTTATTATTATTATTATTATAACGGTCTTGTAGTTTATGACGTCACATAAACCTTAGATGAATGTATTTGGAATCTACCTCTATCCTAGGATTACGAGTAGATATAGATCTAGAGTATATATATATATATATATTATATATATATATATATATACACACACACACACACACACACACACACACACACACACACACTTCATATCTTATAGCCCTGTAAAATAAAAAACAAAAAAACTAAATTATATTTGAAATGCCAGCAGGCATTACATATAGTAATATGTAGTGACACCTTGTTATCTATTACCTTGAACTTTTATTCAAGAGACTGAAATGTTGCCATGCCCTGACTGCTTCCTGTTCCTCATTCTTGAGAAATGGACTTTTTACGTACAGCTCCTTAGAGCTAAGCCTTGATGTTAATCTCTTATTGCTGTAAAAATATATTGTTAGATTTGGTAATGTTCTAAATAGCCTTGCATATTAAAAATGAGTGTAAGGAATACATTAATATTAGACTGGATTGCTCATAAACAGCTTGTTGCTGATGCAATGAGTGTTGTCTGATACTATAGTTATTTTTTTTTCAAGAAAATATGATACCATACATTGTAAGAATGAAAGAAACAGTAAATACATAGATGTAGGTTATTTCATATATTGTTTTTTTTTTTGTATTTCTCTTCTGTTTTGCTATACTCTTATGCCTTTGAGTATTGGAAGCGTTTAACTCTTCTGAAACAAAGATCATGGTTTATTTGATTCAGGGTCATGAGTGGAACGAGTTTGCTGGTCTCAGCTCAGTCCCTTGGGCCCTATACTGAGCATCAAAAAATCATCACAAAATTGTACATAATTGCAAAATTGTATTTGTATGTTCAAAGGGGCTTTGGGCTGTAGAGGCACATGGAGAGAATTACCCTCTGAGGCAAACTGACTGATCAGTGCAAGAATGCCAGCAGGTTCTACAGGCGAGTATGTGTGTGTGTGTGTGTGTGTGTGTGTGTGTGTGTGTGTGTGTGTGTGTGTGTGTGTGTGTGTGTGTCTGTGCAGTGGAGGACTTTAACTATCCCCAGAGCTCTAATTACACCCCACTCTTTAATGAACAATAAGTGTCTGAAAAAAAGTAAAATGTTTATGATCATGTTATATCACATTACATCCAATTCCATAATACAACACAGTGCATTAATGACTTCCTGAGTACATTTATATGAACCTATCCAATAATATTAAAACTATTGTAAAATGCAATATGCATATCTTTGCAATTCAATAACTACAACATTTTTTTTTCTTATGCACGTTTGAGTAAAAAATTTGTTTCATATGGATTTTAATTAGCATCATTTTTCAGATAGTTTTTTTTATCTTAATTTCTGGTTATAAAAAAAATAGAATATTACACATAATATACTATATATACAAATACAACACTGTTCACTATTTTCTTCAGTTTTGATCAAATCGTGTTCACATTTTAAAAATCAAACCCAATTATAATAATAATATATTATTATTATTAATATTATTTGATAATATTATTTATATTATATTAATTAATAATAATAATAATAATAATTAATTAATTATATATTATATATATTATTATTATAATCTTATCTTATAACAAGAAAAATAGAATTAATTTAGTGGAATTCAAATGTGTTTGAAAATACACCACCTTGTATATCTTGCTTTAATAGTAATCTACAGCATGAACCAGTAAAAACAAACTATTATTTTAAAATGCAATTACTTTAAAGAATAATGTAAAAAAAAACAAAAAAAACAACAACAACTAAAACACAACTCATGGATTAAAGCCAGCTAATAATCCAGATTTCTAAAACACGACTGACTTGTATACAATACAGTCTCCGTCTAAAAAGTGTATGTTATCTAGATAGAAAAATAAAAATCTATACAACTTGATGTGCCAACAAACATTAAGAATAAAAGAAATGTGAAGCACTATAAAAATGAACAGAATATTGTTTCCTTAGAAGTTTATCTGTAAAAAAAACAATGTATATATTGCGTATCAGTAAACACATTAGATGTCGATATTCTCCAAATAAAATTTTGTATTGCATTTAAAACACTGAAATGATTAAATTTCTTCTTATAAAAATATACAAATATATTATACAGCTATGCCTGTATAATTTTCTAATATTGCAACTGTATATTTTCTTCTTAGGAAGTAAATGCACACTTCTTCATTAAAATGTCATCTTATATTATTTTTTTCCTATCTCAATTAGCAATTCCTTTAATAAAGGGTTTTGCTCTGTGTCTGAAGTCGAAGGCACATCTGTGCCATTATTACAAGTGCTCCAGAGACCTTCCCAGTGAGAGCAATTAGGGGAGCACTTGTGACTGAGTTCTGAGCACAAATTCAAACTACACAGAATGTCTGCAGGATGGTATAATCACTATTGAGCCTGAGTAAATGCTTTACAACCATTTTGGGTTAAAGGTGCAACTGAAAAAAAAAGAAAAAAATGCTATAAATTCCTAATAGCATGGAGTTTGAAACCCATATTTTAAATGTGGTCTCTTGGTATTGTAATACACCAGACTACTGTCCCTTGACCATTAAGCTCTTCTTGAAGCTGCCATTTTACATTTATGCCTCATAGCTGTAAGGCTGTATGTGGTAATTGATCACGTCTGTTTGCACTATCTGTGACATTCTGTGACAGCCCCTTAGAGTGTGTCCTATATGCCTGGCTAGTCATCAGCTGATCTTTCAAATTTGACCCTAATTGGGGAATATTAAACAAGCTATCCCCATTTAGCCCCTGTCCACAGGCATAGAGAGAGCCATAAATATTTACTTTGATGGTTATTCTGTCTGTATTGAGTACAATGCAAACTGACGTTTATTAAAACAAATAAACAAACAAACAAAAAAACGTTTTAACACATATTGTTATTATTGATCCAAAAAAAAGCTTTCAAAATATTGTGATAATATTTCACCGCCTGTTCAAAAGACAAAAATTATACTGTGTATTTGTTATTACCATATTATTACTTCAAACCTAAAACCTATAAAATAATAATAATAATAATAATAATAATAATAATAATAATAATATAATAATAATAATAATAATAATAATAAACAGTTTAAAATAGAAATAACACAATTTATACATATATACGAACACTACCACAAAACAAACACAATTTTACGTTATTAGATAAACTAATTTTTGCTACAAGAAAAAAGCTGTAATATACTTCACTGCCATGCATTAATATTTGTCGTGTTTTATACGGTGTTGGTAATAAAACCATGCCACTTATCAATTGCATGGCATACTAACTAATCATTTTAATGAACTAATACTGCAGAAAAAAAGACCTTGCAATGCATTATAAAAAGAGCATGCTGTATCTGGTTGTGTATGTTGTCACTCAGTTTGTTAGAACTTACAGTGTTGCTGGTATCTGAGGATTGAAAAGGCAAGTTTGATTTTCACATTTTGATCTCCCTGCTGAAACCAAGCTAAGGGGAGCTTGCAAGGCATCTTTAAAAGTAAACTAGCAGTCAGGTATTCTGGGACATATGCAAAAGTGTTGACTAAGCACATTGTGACCAGACAAATGTCTTCTCATTGTGTGAAGCATGAAGGCCATGATAGATGACTTCAAACAACAAAGCGCAGTCACTGAGACAAAATGAGTGTTGTTTTAATTACCACTCACTGTAATGTCATCTATTCATAACTTGAAATGGTCTGAAATACACTGTCAATGCATAGAGAAGGGGAAGGGCAGGATTGATACTTTGGTGTCTGGTAAATGTGCTTCCACTGACTTGCTTAAAAACACAGTGAGGCCGTTTTATAACTGTCTCAGAAAGTGTCGTTTGTTTGTGAGGTTTTACCATAGAGATTTACAGTAGCGGCTTGGCTTTGCATTTTCAAAGACAGGAGAAAACAAACTGCTTCAATGAAAAGAAATGGCTCGAAGCTTGTGGAGTGAAGTTCTGGCATGGGGCATATGTACAGTACCGACTGAAGAATAACACCAATACTGTTTGTGACACAAAGCAATAAATATAGCTTCAGATATGTATTTGATTTGCAGGCAGGAAGGTCTGAATTAAGCTGCAAGACAGGAATCCGAATTTGTGAAAATACCCTCTCAGGTAATGCACCTCCGGTCAGGTAATTGAACAAATGTTCTTTTTTTTATTACGTAGCTAAATAATTCAGTTAGTTAATAACAATTACAATTTTTACATGCTTCCTTGGCACTGATATGCATCATATTTCCAGTGTACATAAGTGTTTACTCCAGTTATTAATTTAAAAATAAATAAATACATTTTTAATGAAAATTCATGTTTGCCAGAGCATGTGTTTCTTTTAAAACTGCACCAGAGAGCTATATCCCAAATAGAACCTGTTCGACAGGCAAGATTTGTGTATTTCATTAGTGATCAGTATTTAAAGCACTCTCAAGTTGTTACTCAGTTTTTCTACATTACATTGAATTTTTTCCCTTCCGTAACCGATTTGGAAAATTGGCTGTATGCTTGTTATATACTGATTGATATATTTGACAACAATCAAAGTGCTGTACAAAAGCACAATACACAAAACAAAATATATTTAAAAGTCCACAGTGATAAAACATCTTGTTTGCATCCTGTGCTGTTGGGTTGCAATAGATACAAAGTGTTAGACTGGTCAAGATTGTTTTTAAAGCAACCTCACAACAGGTAATTGGTCTCTCATATAAACTATGTCATCACACCGCATGTTACTTGTTAACATACATAAACGTGTTTTTGAAGATTAAATATTTGTGATTACTGGGGCCCGAGGGGGATGAAGGATAGACCGTCTTTTCAAAATGTCCTGTA
This sequence comes from Polyodon spathula, assembly GCF_017654505.1. Taxonomy (NCBI): domain Eukaryota; kingdom Metazoa; phylum Chordata; class Actinopteri; order Acipenseriformes; family Polyodontidae; genus Polyodon; species Polyodon spathula. The sequence goes on along the minus strand of NC_054546.1, from coordinate 40,501,243 downwards.
ACGCACATGCTACAAACGAGCAGGGAAAGCAATCGAGCTAATAGATTACAGCAATTATCCAATCTTTGCCTAGTTTGTATTGGCAAACTATAAATACAGTACACATTAGAACAAGGTGCTTACAGAGTGTACATGAAAGGCCAATGCAATTTGCAAGGAACTAGTCATTAGAATATGCTAAAGCCATTGCTTCAGGGTTCCGATTTTAATGATGAATAATACATTGATTACTAAGCTGCGAGGGAAAAACACAACTGAGCTACTGTAATGCCATGGTAGGATGTCTTATTGGGTAAAAACAAAACACACACACACACACACACACACACCCACAGACACACACATTAACTGAGCTTTGGAATGCATGTGATGAGAAATATAATTGCAGCGATGAAAAGTCCTCAGAGAAGCCCGGCACATATTAAAAGCAAAAACTTGAGACGTGTTTGTGATAACATTACTAATAAATCTTTGGTAAGCCTTAGACTCCTGACAATAACACAGCAACAGAGCACTTCATCTTCTGTGGGCTTTAGAATTTAAGATCGGTCACAAACAAACAACCTAAATTATGACTGATACTAGGCAGATGCAGGGCTGTGTTGTGTTACCCCTCGTAAATCTCTGGTTCCTCGTATGCAAATTGTATTCCATTTTAATTGATAATTTCTCAGATAGCACTTGCTGTTGCAAACTCAAGTGGTTTAATAACAACAGCAAATGTAACCTATAGCACTTCTAAACTTTAATATGAGAAAGCCTGTTTCTGGTTAGAGTCATTCATTTAGTATGAACGGTTGACAATTTCCTGTGTTTTGTGGAGTAGTCTACAGTTCACATGTACTTCACAGCAAGACAAAACAAAAACTATACAGACTTCTAGATTGATTTAATGATCCCATACTGCTTTGAACATTCACTTCTGACCTCATGCCGTTATTTAAATTGTTATTAGCTCCCATGCAAATAATACCATCAGATTAATACCTTCAGATAACACAGAGCAACATTTAACGTAGAACTTAAGAAGCTGTATTAATAATTGAGAATAATTCATTCTTAATAAGTGCAGTCAAAAATCACCACCCACATTCCATGTGAACTTAAAATGGTTTACAGAATTGAACAGCTTTCAGTTTAAATATATACAATTACAACATACATACTCTTACGATTACTGTTTCACTGCTGTTGTTTTGCCCTTTACTCTGTGTAAGAGTTGGGGGAAAAAATGTAGAAGGATTAATAATGTATAGATGACAAATGGATTTTCAAGAATTCGCAGTCCATTAAAGGTTTTGCATTCCATGTGGCATTTTTGATTCCTGGGTTTAGGGGGTTAATTATGGCAATTCCTGAAGCCTGGAATTCTAATCTGCATAATAGCTATTCCTTTTGGGGTAGGAGCCCAAGATACTGAAGATATAGATGAATAAAAGCCTTCCTAATCCTCACATTTATTCTAATTGTTACCGCTTGAAAGACAAGTTTGACAGCAGACCAAAGACAATCAGAAAAATTTCAACAGCAGCTCAAAAAATAAAAAAAAAATGTTCTGCTTTTTTGCCATTAACCTAATACAATTATTAGCTCACACCAATAACACTTCTTACTCACACATGTAGCATCTTAATCCACTACGGGGTCCTCTAGTCTTATTAAGGTGATGTTAGTGTTAATCCTGCAAACCTCTGTTACATTGCCAGTATTTCCATTCACACACACTCATCACATTTGCAAGGTAAAGCAGCTTGCAAACTGTTTGTCCTGTTATCTACCAATCCCCTTGCTAAAAAAGGAGTGATTTCATGCATCTGTGTAGTGCATGAAATTTAATATTCACAACAAATACAATTAGAAAGCATAGGCCTGTAGGTCAACGCACAAACAAGCATTATCCGTACATGGCGATCAACACTGAAACCATATCCATTTAATACTACAGAGTTCTCAAAAAGACACAGTATTACTAAATAGGCAGTTTGAAGCTTACTAAGGAACATTTTCTGTACATGGTTTCAAACACCAGTAATATATTAATAATACAGATTTTAGCTGTTCTAAAATCAGCACAGGACGTTTGCAGAGATTGTTTGCAAGCTAACACAAATCATTACAGGCATCTCAATTAGCAAACGACTATTGAATTTAAAGAACAAGCCACCAATCAGAATTGTCCAAAATGTTAATTTCATCAATAAACCAATTATCAGTCAATTAATTAGTATGTACACTTCTTGAAACAAATGCATTATCAATAGTAATAAAATGACCCAATAAGTTCTGATACTTAAGGCCCTACTTAAATTGTGCTATATTGGAAACTGAGGATTTTACAAGTGCATTTTGGGTCTTGTGTACAACCTGTGATATACACTGATGCCCTCCAATTAGCAATAAGGCTTCAGAGAGCAATAGATTATATGATATGTAAACAAAATCTATGTCCTATAAAGTCACATGTAGTCATGTACATGTTAGTCTGTACTTGTATAGCATTGATTTAAATATTAATTATGCAGCCATTATAAAAGCAGATATGGCAGGACCATAAACGTTGATTTAATTCAGGCCTCAGATAGACGACAGGTACATGTCACTTACAGTAGAAACAATATTTCTAACCTATTTTAGCACAGAAAAATGGGAAAAGGAGAAACAAGAACTGTTCAACAAGCTCAAAGCCTGAAAGACATTCGTAAAGGGTACCGGCAAAGGGAACAAATAAACACTGATTAAAATGGCATTTAATTCTAGTTATATAGCCTTGTATTACCATAATTAGTGTAGCGTCACCCTGTATATTCCATAAGTAAACTTGACCTTCATCAGAATGCAGACCTCTGCTAAGGTTTTGCTACTATTTGTCTGCCTGTTTCATAGTTAACAATCTTATACAAAGGGTATTAGATCCAAATGAACATTGTTTCCTAAAAGGGTTCAATAACACGCTTGTTATACAATTAGTAATTAGCCAGGCACGTTGATATTAATTAGCATGAATGGAGTGTTATCGTTTTATTAATTAAAAAAAAAAAAAATCACACTCTGTGTTGGAATGAGTTTCATTTTTACGAGCATTTTTTTTTTTTTGTGACCCTCAACCTAACCGAAAACATAGCTAGAGTATCACACTAACTGTTAAACCATTCATTAAACATGTTATGCAAATGCTGTTTGTTTATAAACAAATTAACTGCAATGATTTTCAAAACAGGTGCTGTGGTGTGAATGCGTACTAAATGATGTGGTACTGAAAGAATTAATTAGACCTTCAGCTGTAATTAGTTGCAATAATTTGCGTGATTAGCAGCTTGGTTAAGAAATAAGACACACACACTGTAATGCATGGAAGAGTCACTGTGGTAGCCCTGTCTTTCATACATGCAGATTAGATTTTCCTTGTGTTTAGGACATTTTTCATAAAAAATGCTGACATAGCCAGAGTTAATTGCTAGCGATGCTATGGGGGTAGTGTCTTGTTGGAAATCAAAAAAAAAACCTTGTTCCCTCAAAGCAAAAATGGAAGCTTGCATGCAGCATTTCTAAATTTGGAGGAAGCAAGATGATAAAAGCAAGCCTAGTTTTGTTGCATGTAATTAAAAAACTGAAAATGCATAATTAATTTGATCATTTTTAGTATTTGTTTTTACTTTAAAAAGTTTTGGGGAAAAACAAAGTTAAAGAAGTATCAGGTTATAACTAACTCAATTTGTTTTTATCTTTTATTTAATAAAAAAGGGAAGACAGATCTAGATATTACACAAATGATTTATCAGCCAGGTGAAATCAATTGATTTGTCTACATCCCAGTACATCTTATCCTGTGGACAGATGTCGTTCTGTACATAGAACATACAGCAGAGTTAAACAAAAACAAAAAAACACAACAGCACTGTATTATGCTTACCAGCAGTCCCTGAGTGCACTTGTGGTTTTTGTGATTAATAAAAAGTTAATATCCTGTGTGTAGGGTGTCTAATATTAAAATACACATGTTGAGCACCAGGAACCAATCTGCACGAGATGACATCTCGTACAATAAGAGACACCTTTCCCTCGATGCTAAATATATATATATTATATATATATTATATATATATATATATATATATATATATATATATATATATATATATATGTATGTATGTATGTATGTATGTATGTATGTTCTGGAATAAAACTTTCATCTGGGGTCTAATTAGAAGGGCTGGAGGAAATTACAATGCGCTGATCATACCCAGAGCATTGTATGTTGTCAGCTTAATGCTGCTTTGAACTTATCATACAAACAAGTTATCATTAATTAGAGGAAGCTAAGAAAGATCTGTAGCTTTGTAGGTGTTGCAGATTTGATTCAGACTGTTCTGAATGTGGATCAGATAGACATGCGAGTTCAGCGGAACCAATGCCCTCGATCTCTGCCCATTGTTAAGACAGTGGTGACATCTGGAACTGTAGCTTGAAACCAGGGTTTGAGAAAGGGTTCAGGGAGCATTTCATGACAAACCTCCAGGGTGACTGTGATGAAAATGAACATAAAACATGTTGCTCCTTTAATCGTCTGCCCCAGATTGTTACATACCTGGGTAACTTTTGTTTAAATAATTCTTTGTAAACTGCATAAGAAGTCATTCAAATGCTTGATTCTTACTTGACATTCCCCTGTGCATATTTTATTACAATCATCTTCCTGTTACAAGAAGATTCGTTTTTGATCTACTGAAATGCTTAGAATGACCCATGACCATGTTGCTATAGATATTTTTATGAGTTGTTTAATGGCTACCCTACACATTGATTTTTTAAATAAATTTTAAACAGCAAAAAATAATCTGGGCTCCTTGGTTTTTAAATGGTTCATTTTTGTATTTTCAAATTTGTCATATAAACACATTTTGATAATGAAAACATATTTTTGGCAGTTGTGGTTATTTGGGACTTTTTAAAAGCTCTATAGCAGCACCATAACACAAATGTAATCTCGAGGTAAGATTCTTTTAAGTCCTTGTATATTTAGCATTTCCCTAATGAACAACGAACAATTTGAAGTACAGTACATACTTGTCACTGGGAATTCCTTTTGACACATATCACAAATCTGTTGTGGTTTACAGCAAATTGCAGTTTATCTAAACCACTTGTTCAGCTATCAAATTGTACTGCACAGCACATGTTGGCTGCTGCTTCAGTGAAGCGTTTTCTGTTTTGCATGGCTTTCAATGGTTTGAAGTCGCCCCACAGTCTCTGTTCCAGACAGTCATTTTGCTGCAGAGATATGTTCAAATTAATCTTTGTCTCATATACAAAACCACAGGGACAATGCAAACTATTGTGAATAAAAAAAACGGATTCTATTTCTTAAAGCTTATTGTGTGATTATATTTATAATCTACTTCTGGTGTCCCATACTGAATGCATAGTATATGCATTTTATTTTACCATGCAGCTTGTATGGCAGATGTATAACCTCATGCTGCTGCAGGTGTAGTAAGCTGAAGCTTGTCTGTTTGAGTGGTACAAAGCTTGTGGAGTGTGTTTTTTTTTTTTTTTAATACAAATAAGCCTGGTTTTTAATGTAGAGTTATGAAAGAATTCAGACAAATGTTACAATAAATAAAAAGTGACAAATGTTACAATAAAACTGAACATGGTTACTTAAATAATATGCTTAGTAGCGCCTATATAACATATTTTGTTAAAGCTCACATGTATGTTAAGCAGTTAATGGCTGTCAGAGAGTTACTGGCTCCTGGTGGACAAAGGCCTGCCCTGCAGGTGTCTGCTTGAGCTCATGGGGTGACTGACCAGCAGGGGTCACTGTAAGCTAGCAAGCAGAGTTCATGACTATTTTGCCTTCTTAACCTGTGAGTATGCCAGAGCCAATGCAACAATCTCTGTGGAATTCCTAGTGAATGATGACAAACTCTACAGTCCCCTAACTATGGCTCACCCTGCGCACAACGTGATCATGTCTTTACCAGGTCAGCCACTTGGGGACTCCTGGAAGCTGCTTCAGCCAAATCGAACATTTTTGTGACTGCCCTATCAGACATCTTGAGTTTACTGTATTTTTTTGTATTTCAGAGTTAATTAACCATGTGATATGCACACACAGGCTTCCAACAACACCCCCTATGGGCAGTTTATTTTTCATTACGTAATTGCAACCCGTTCCCCATAGCTTGTTCTGTACCAGTACAATAATTCAGCACTTCTACAGTGGCTGGAAAAACCACAGCATCTTCAGACATATAAGCGACTACATGCCATCCTTATAGGTAGCATATATCACAATATACCTCAAAGCCAGAGCTTGATTTCAATTTATGGGGAGAGAATAGATGTTTTATTAAAGTCAAATTGGATTCCAACAGAAAAAAGACTGTGCTTTTTGTAGCTCTATGGGATTATACAACATTAATAATTACCAAATATAATTTTAGCTATTAGTCTGCATTTCTGAGCATCCATCATGTAGATTTCAAGTACCAAATGAATATTTTGTAAAAGTGGGAGATTGGGACTAATTTCTCTGTCCGCACATTGCAATTCAACACATTTATGCAACAGCTGAAGGATTAGAAACAGTTTCATTACCATGCAGGAGATAATCCGCAGTGGGTCATTCCGGAAAGTGTACTGATATAAAAGAAAGGATTAAATGTAGTACATTTCTGTGTGACTGCTAATCTTGCAAAGGTAACATTTTATCAGAATTAAATCCTAAAACTACATATAAACCTTTTATTGTATAAGCTTTTTTTTATTTTTTACCATACACTTCAGATTTATCTGTATGATATGGTATATCTCGAGGCAATATTATAGATTCATAATAATAATGCAGTACAATGTGTTTGTTATTGCCCACATATATTGACACATACATTGTTTTTTAAGCAGAAAAAAACAAAACAATTATTATATATTGAATTTCCTTTTATAATTGGGAGGTTTCATGTTTCAAAAACAATAGCACAAACACAGCATATTAGTCTTAACATTTGCCCCTTTGTTTTGCTGGCGCTCCATTCTAAAAAGTTATAATATTTAAAGCAGAGGCTGTTAGGATCAAACATAATGGCCGGTTGTTGTTTGCCAGTTTGTATTTGTTTTCTGCTTTGCACAGCGACCTCCTGCACTGTGCACATTTTGCTTTGGTAAAGGAGTACTCCATTGCCTTCATTTCTCCCTGATTATCTTGAAGCCTGTCAGCTTGCCTAGCGCCCCTCTCCCTTGTTCTTCCTCCCTAATAGACGTGAAACAGTCCAGTCAATAATATTTTACTTGTCTTCCCACTGCGTGTCTCTTCCTCTGATCGGTTTAGGCGGGTTTGACTGTAAAAGTCAGGAGGGAGGTTAAGATCTGAAAGTTCAGCCAAATGTTATCAACCATCGAGATGTTGCTAAGGGAAAGGCCTTGGAGCCCTCTAGACTCGAGCCAGTAATAGCTGTGCATTACTGATAACAATCAACAGCTGTCAAAGATCTAGGCAATTGTGCTTGTCTGCAAACCCAAACACCTGTATTTGCTCAAGCTTTGATTGTTATCCCTATCCTCATCACTCATATCATTTTGATTTGCCTGTCAAAGACGCTGCCAGGATCTTCAGAGCTGCGAGACAATTTATAAACTGAAAGCGCCTCTTCAAAAGTTTGGCACCGTTTGAAAGGCTGACTAAGGCCTGCATGTCACTGCTCTGCTGTGGCGTACCAACATCAACAGTCTTCCTTTAATTACGATTTTAATCTTGGTGATGTATGCCCATCTCTTCTGACAAGCAGGGTTAGTGAGAGGGAAGGGAATGCTCTGGTGAAGACGACGGCGCACCTGTGTAATAGTGCCCTTCAAATTAAGGCAGTTTCATTATTTAAAAAAAAAAAATACAGTGCTTCCTTATTATATTCATGTACTCAGGAGCCATAGTTTATAGACTGTGCTTTTACGAGAATGGTGTTCGGAATATGGGCAATATGGAGGAAAACTAAAGAAATCCTGCTACACAGTATGAAACATAAAAAAAGAAACAAACATTCAAACTGGAAAAATACTGAATTCTAAATGCATTCTGTCCAATTCAACGAACAATAAAATTCATTTGGGTTTGGTACTGTGCTTGGATTTTAATATCAGTAGCAATTGCAACGGTATTTTGTCTGTTTTTAGTCTAATTTGTACACCAATGGAAAAAAACCCCACAATGCTTGAACCATACACAAAAATTGAATGTAAAAACCTGTACAGATACATCTAGAATATTACAATAGTTAAATATATGATATTTTATTATAGGGTCCAGGACTGGTTTTTCCAACGTTCTAATTTCCAATTAATGCATCACTGTTTAGTGTCTGTTGGCCAAACATTCTGGTGTGCATCAGGCAATTTTAATTCTTCCCTTACTAAATAATGAAAATCTGCATCACCAAGGTTAGCACTTCAGCCTTCTCTCATTACAATGATTTATGCGTACAGAGCAGTAACAACAGAATGGCATCTAGTACTCCTTTAATTTGCAACATCTGGTTTATCCTTCTTGAGACCACAGTGGTAGATGACAGAAGAGCGCTCTCAGGAAATGAGACTGAGCACTGTCATTCACAGTTCATTCTCCACAGGAGAGATTTAAAGAATAAGCCGTGGCAAGACAGTGAACTTAAAACTTTATTATAAATATAATATATAAATATACAAAAGCAGCTGTATGCTAATAATGCAATTCAAGACCTAGCGTGCTGCACTTTTCACCTTGATATTAAATGCAGCACCGGTACTTAACACAAAATAATGCTGTCATTCTTTTTTCACATTTTTGGCAATTCTGAAATAATAATAAAAAAACTAAACAGAAACTGGTTTATTTTTAGGTGGACTTTTCTGTGTGCTTGTTTGTGAACTACGTTACTAACATATTAACAAATGATTTTTTGTGTTCATTTTTATGTAGCTATAGTTACCTGTTTACAGTATAAACCCACTTAACAGATTATTATCAAAGTCATTTAAACAGGATTACATTTACATTTCCTAATATGAACAATACATTCATGTTATATTTTAAATCAGCCGTCGCTAAAAACTGTTTTTATTATTGATTGAATGAGTTCATCTTTAGAAACCTGCTGTACAGTAAACAAAACAAAGCAAAAATAAATAAATACTGATGAGAAGCCACTCTAATACTATAATGATGCAGACAGGCCCACCCTTTGAGGTCTCCACACATCAAACGCAACGTGATTTTTTAATTGGCGAAGAGACACTTTCACAGTGACATGACCATACACACCAGAAGCGGCACAGAGGCAACGAGACAGGTTTGAAAACTGCCAGATCTATACAACTGTTCAAAATTGCTATTGACAAAACTATGATCAAGACTGGTACATATTCATCAACACGTGTCTTCTCTGACGGTATTTCAACATATAGGGCAATAAATCATACACACCAGGCTTATCCAGTGCCTTCAAAATGGACTCCCATATATTACCTTTCAAATCTCTATCTTTATAATTATGATGATCTTTGTCATAAAGCTCTGGGGATTTTTTCAACCACAAGTATTACTGTTTTCTACGTCATTTTGGATGCTGCTTCCCCCTGCTGGACCACGTGCATTGAAGCTGTTCTCTGCACAATGCCCTAGTTGACCCGCGTCAACCCGCAAAAAATAGGATTCAATCGTATTTATTTCACGCTGCTCCAGTGCTGCCCTGGTGCGGCTCCTGTGTCGCCTGTCTTGTAAAAGATACTTATATTTCTGTCTGTGTTTAAGATAAACAAACTTTAAAGTAGATGTGCTGTTGACTGATAAGAATTAGACTAGATATTTGAGTTCAGTAGCACTGCAGTACTCCCACTAAAGACTGGAAAACGTGTGCTACCAACTCTTGACCTTTGAGAAAGTGCTGATTGGCTAATGACATGACATCTGTGTCACATGATCCATCAAGGTGAGAATAGCCAGCCTCAGAGATGAGACAAAGCAGTTAGCACTATGACGGTATATACATTACTTAAGTTCACGCTTTTGAAAGTTATACCCAGGTCCTGGAGTTTTTTTTTTTTATTATTTATTGGTTGCACTTTAAAATAAGTATAATTAATTAATGTAAGACTTTGTGAATATTGTAGCAATCTTAGTTAACATAGAAAGGTGCATCACACAGGGCGAGGCAATCCACACAAAGACAGAGGGCGGGCACAAACCTCTCGCACTAAAGCATATTGCTGATACCTCTGTACAAAAGAGCCGGCTCCATTGCAAGGAATGTATATCAGGCTTATGTCTTTGTGTGTGATTACGTCACTTTCCAGCCCTGCTGCTGCCTTGCTCCATTTCAGGTTACACTCTCCCCTGCCAGCCTCAAGTCTGCCCCGGACTTGTTCACCAGGCTATAGTCCGATGAGAGCGTGCCGGGGTACCCGCGTCCACTTCTGACGCCAATGTAGTGATGTCAAGAAGGAAAACACAAGGCAAGTTCTCAAGGGCTAAACACATTTTTAAGTTGCATTCAAGTTGTGTCCACAGCTTGTTCTTCTTTTCAATTTGACCCTGGTACCCAGCTCCCACTCCCTTTTATAGGGGAGCTGGAGGGAGGCAGTGCCCGCTCCAGCCAATCCAGAGCTAAATACGTCACATGACTGGAAAGTCCCAGGCCGGAAAATCCCCAGGCTGGTAGCTGTGGGGAAACTCCCCAGCCCAGGGATCTATACAACCTTCTAAAAGGGAGGGGTTGGGGCCTAAGCCTGAATGCAGTTAAGCTCTCTCACTGGAAAAGTACAGGCTTGGTTCTCCCGTTCACTCCAGGGCACTGCCCATGCCCCCGATCCATAGGGCACCCATTTCCTGGTTAGTGACGATCAGTCAGCGCGTTGGCTCTGCCTCTCTCTCGGGACCCGCCGTTACAATATTATCAAAAGTGGAACATAATGGGAATTTATGATTATTTCAGGCTGACATATTTCACAAATGGTCAGAGATACAATATGGTCACAGCACATTTAATTAGATCATTGAAACCATTTAAAATTATATTTACCCTGCTAGCATGATCCACCCTTATTATTATTATTATTATTATTATTATTATTATTATTATTATTATTATTATTATTATTGTTTTATGCAGCCCAAATTAGTTTCTGACATTTTTTTAAAGTGCTGATAATCATAACTTCTCAAATTAAACCTGTATTTCTGTGTGCCACACCACTACTTGATATTCATTAAATAAGCAAGTATGAGAGCTTTTGATTCCTAATCAAGAGACAACCTCCATTCTTATTGTCCAAATACGTGCAGAGCTTTGCATTTTAAATGCGTTTTTTTCCTATGGATACTCATTTTAACAGTAATGAATATCATTTGGACTATGAAGTGATCAAAGCTGATGAAGCAGACTTGGAACTAATTCCCTGTGTCCAGAGAGGAGAGGGATTTGAATGGACAAGAGGACTCATCTTCATTGAATTGCTACTAGTCACCTCTGAGTAGTTAACGGCTTGATCAATACCTCTCCTGAAGCTGTAATAGAATGGCTTCAACAGGCTCATCTGTGGCGGAGTGCAGCGTATACACATTGATTTCCTGGCCTGATGTAACCCATTTACCTATTCAGCAAGCCTGTTAAAGAAGGTGTAAGGATGCCGGGGCCCTAGGGAGCAATGATGCCTGTAAGTAGGTTAGCACATACTTGGAAATGTCTTAATCTAGTTTACTGTTACTATTTCCAGAAGGCTCCTTCTTTGCAGACCCCCCCCCCCATTTAGGGGAGGAAAAATACAAATCTGCAGTGCATGTTTACAATGTCTGAAGCCCAAGTAAACACACATCGCTGCCCTAGTGAGTTTGATTTAAATGTTTGCAATAAAATGATAGTGTTTGTTGTTCAGTAGTTTAGGATGATGTATTTCAGGTTTAATCCCATAAAGGCCCATGTTATTCACTGATAATAGTGGTGCTTAAAAAACTTTTTTTTGGAGGGGAAAATGTTTCCAAACTAAATTATTTACCAGTTATCTCAGAGAAATTTATGAGAAGCCAGCCACTATCATGTCACTATCACTCTGCTGCTTTCGTCTCAGGCTGTAGGGTCTTAATGTCAATTAACAGGAAAACCTACAACTACTGTACAAAGAAGAACTAGCAGGGAGGAATTCAGCTACGGTAGCCCAGAGGGGCTAAAACAAATCTGCATATCCCTTTCCCCAAGAATAATTAAAAGCAATACTTTTTTGTACTCTTATTGGTCCATGCAGATTCAACTCTGCCTATTTTTTATTATTTATTAGTAATTAAATATAGATATGTCCATCTGCCAGGGGTGAGAAAAATGGAACTTTTCAGCTAAAATCACTTCCCTTTCAACTGCTTTTAATTCAGTTGGACAGCGATATCCTTTATGAAATCATTAAGGACATCTGTTGTTTGCGTGATTAAGAGCAATGTGATTTTGCTAGCAGCCATCCTGACAAGGTCTTGCACTAACTACAGTACAACTATTGCCCCATCCCAGATACATATGTTTTTTATTGGAGATGCTGTTTTGTAAATTCTCGTTCCATTATGACCTAATGTACTACAGTAGTCTCTGGCTAAGAGAACACCCCTTGGGAAACAAGTGAAGTGTTCTCTGAATAAGTAAGAGAAAAGCAATAGGCAAGTATATGTTAATAAACAATAATAATAAAGTAACAGACAACCTAATGTTAATAAACTGACTTTTAAACGTTAGCAAATGCAGCAGCAGCTCTAGATTAATTATGAATATGAATTTAACAGAATGGCGAAGCACCTCCCGAGAACAGGAAGCACAACAATTGCTCAGTGACTTGTATCTGATACAGGCTTTTTTCAAGAGCTTGAACAATTTCCTACTTTTTGTAGGAAGAGAAACAGAGGCTCATTTGGTAGTTTGCTTACATGCCTTTTTGTAGCGATGAGGCCAACTTGTGGAAATCAGAATTCAAACCATGTCAATGATAAGTCGATGCCAAGAAAATGTTATTTTAAACAAAGTTCCTGTTCCTTTATTATAAGCATTCACAATGGGAGAAATCTGTTTCACCACAGGTTCTCTTAGGTGAAGTGTTCTCTTAGGAGGTGTTCCTGTAAGCGGAGATGACTGTATATCAGATATACCAGATTTTCTTTCAGTTGACTGTTTGAGAAAAATATCATGTCATGATCATTTGATTGCCATCCTTAGTTTTAGTGACAACAGTATTCCATAATACAGCCAATATTTGATTGGCCTTACTTAAAAGTGAATGCGTACTGTTGACCTGTCTCTTGCCGTGTAGGAGTGTCTTTAGGTGTCCCCCATGTGGTTGGAAATAGGAGTACTTTGAGCTACACCATCTACACAACTAAGAGATGTATCTGTCAGCTTTGAGGAAGGGGGCAATATGAAATGCAGCATTCTACGTACCTTAATTCAGAGAGCTGTGTTTGACCAGCTATACAGGTCATTACCTTGCGGCAGGTTTTATACAGCAACCACTCAGTTCAAAAATAATTATGTAAAAACCATGATGGAAGCTTTCGTGTCTAATCAGAGTTTATTTGTGCCCTTTGGATCTTGTTTAAATGACATTATTTTTAGACTCCAGGTACTGTATGCTTACCAGTGAAAGGCATGAGCAGTTTCAAGTTTTGAGGTCTGACTAACCTCGTCAGCAGCAGCTATATGCACTGAATTGTAACATTAAGCACTTAGAATCAAGCCTCTTCTAAGATGAAAGCACAGCTGTTACTGCAGCTGTCTGGTGCATTCTGCTACACTGTGCATATTATTACTGTATGATTTGAGTTACAGTTTTGTCTAATGTCTTCAGAACTGAGACTATTTCTTCATTTTAATACTTTGGAAAGAATAGGGACTAAATTACTAGTAAATTCTAGTTGTTTAATCAATTTATTTAGCTCTAGCATTCAGTTTTAATTAGCATGTGGACAGTCAAGCATCAGAAACCTCATTATAACAAATAAAAATAACCAGCTTATATTATGATTAGAATAAAGAAATGACCAATAGGGATGTGCAACTGTAATTTTGTCCCATCTGAAACTGATCATTTACTATTCAATAATAGTAATAGAATACAACTCAGTTCCTCATTCACTCTGCAATGAGAGGAAATGTGTTATGCTAGCTATGGATTTTAAAAAATACATGCTTATATATAACGATGTCGAGTTTCCTGGGGATCAGGGACCCTAGACAGCTAAAAGGAAAAAAAAAACAATGCTTTCTATTTAAAATTTTAACCGTCTTTTTTTTCCTGGGAAGGTTGTTGAGCAGAGCATTTTTTCAGTGTAAGCAAAAAGTGTTATTATCCAAGCGAGAAAAGTATTGCTTACATTTCAAGGTTTCAAAACTGTTATGACTTCCGATGAGGTTTATCATATTTAGGATTTGTTAATTATACCGTACAAGGGTGTTTTCAATTAGCTTTATATACTGTATGTGTATATATATATATATATATATATATATATATATATATATATATATATATATAGAGAGAGAGAGAGAGAGAGAGAGAGAGAGAGAGAGAGAGAGAGAGAGAGATAAACACAATGTATTTTTTTTTTTTTAAAGTTCAACTTAATACATTGCTTAGTGATCCCATTTCTATGTGTTAAATAGGTCCAATTTAGTTATTATCCATTCAGTAAGTCTTTCAGTAGGTGACATAAACTCATAGCTTGCTTGTGCTACTTTTCTTTCAGTTGCAGGAGTTTGGAGGTTGGATAAAGGGAATAAGAGTCCTTGTTTGTTTGGCTGACAGAAAAAAAGGAAGCCCTCGTCGCAAGACACCTTCTGTTTAAATGAAATGCATTGTTTTGAAAATTCAAAATAGTCATAAATGATATTAATCAGGCGGAAAAAAAGCCCCACAGTGAACCAGTGAACCCAGCTCCAGAACGCTGTGATCTACAAACCTCACTGTTTGCTTGAATAAGGTAGAATCTAAGCCTGTTATCGAGACTCACAATAACGGAATGCCCAAGATTAGCTTTTGCTTAATCACGTATTAACTCACAAAGCAAGATGCATTTTCAAATGAATATAAATGAGTATAAATACAATATATGACATTGCAGCACAGTAATTACAATGGAGAAAGAGTGAAAATGTATGCAGTGTCACTATTATTAAAACCAAAATAAATATACGTTTTTGACATTTTTTTTTTTTTAATGCATGTCCTCCTATGTCTGTAACTGAATAGTTTAGTGAAATAGCATGGACATCAAGGGTATGTGTTTTGGCTTGTGTTTACTCAATTTAGTAATCTAACACAATAAAAAAAAAAAAAAAACTTTTCTGATTTTATCCATGAAGAGATCAATACTAAGTTGCTAAGCTGTGGAAATCAGATCCACTGTAAGAAACTCGGGGCTGGATTCCAAGACTGTGCTGGGGTGTCACAGGGGCCTCCCAATCCCTTCCATCATATGGTAAAGGAACCACTTTCTGCTTTGTTTGATTTGCTATCATAACACATTTGTGATGCTACACACAGCACCCTCTCCAGGTACCTCACTAGTTAAATGCAAAGTGCAGTGGCTCCTGGCTAGCCATAGAAATGTTACTGTTGTTTCTTTCTCGCAACACAAACAGTATAACTTTGTCAGAATATTGAATATGTGCACTCTGTATGATCAGCTGAAGCAAGCTGCCAGATAATGCTTTATTTTCTGTGTTGCGTGAAATGAGTGATGTAAATGGTTTTGGGCTTCGTATTCCTTTTCTTTCTTTTTTTAACATGAGGCACTAGACTAAATGATCAGAGAAGTAGCTCATTTAACCTTATCTATCATACTGAAGCGTTTTTTCTGCCTCTGGTACAACATGTCAGAGTCGATTAAGGCCATTCTTCAATGAGGTTTAATTCACAGATTTTAGTCGTGAATCCAGGAGCATTGAAGTATTAAAAAGGCTGTGAATACTTAATCGCAGATACGTTGGTGTCTACCTTTTGCTGACTTCCCTTTACACTTTGGCGCTCTGTATCAGAAAATGCTCTTTCCCCCTGATGCTAAAGTATAGAAAAAGCGAGGTACAATGGCAGAGCATATGTCACATTGTATCTCGTGACAGAGCAGTGAAAGATATTGCTGTTCTGGTACATTCAACCATGCTTATCTGGTACATGAATGCACATTACTTTCTGCAGGCCTGGATCACTTTGGACAGTATCATTAAATGCCACGTCATTACTTGTTATGGAGTGGTGCTTTTGCTTGAAGTGCCTCCTGGGATAGCAAGCAGCTGGGGAGGAGTGAAGGCTGGAGATGGGTAAAGATGGAGCCAGCATTACATTTTCAATACAGGCGCTATTGACTTTGTCTTTTCAGAAAGCGAGCGCGGTTAGCTTATCTTTAAGATGCTGTTTGTCACAGGTTCCAGAAAGCCGCCGACGTGCGTCATTTGAAAGTTGCCACGAGTTGAACGATATGGATAGGTGAAGGCTCCAGTGGGATACGCTGGGCTAGAGTTGAACGGGAAGGGGTAAATTGAAGGTTTATTTATCCAATTCGCTGTCAAGGTCGGCTTGCTAGAGAGCTGTCCTGTGTGTGCTTACAAAATGCCAAAATCCAGACGAATTGTTCAAAAGGGCCTCCAAATCAATGACCTTTGTGCAGAACGCATCAACATGCCAAAGTCTTTTAACACCATCCTTACAGGGTATTATTGTTTGTTTTTAAATCAAGAGATGTCATTAGAAATAATATACATTGTTACACCTTTTCTATTCTGTTTCTTTCCTTTCAAACAATTGTGTCAAAAAATAAATAAACACAATCTCCTCAAAAACATTAAAATGCTTCTAATCTCAAGCAGTGATGTTGTTTCTTATATTTCTCTTGTTTTCCAGGGAACATCATTAGTTGTCTAACTGGTCTGGTTGCACTTATGTGAAACAGGTGGATTACTTAAATTTGGTTTAGGAAAAGATAGCAGTGATTTGTTTAATATCCCTGAAGCTGCTGTGCATAATACAATTTCTCACTGCAGTTGCTTTTTTTTTTATTATATTGCGGTAGTAACCCAAGAAAATTAGCTTTGATTACAAGAATTATGCATCCGCATTATACCGAAGCAAGCATGAAAAACAACTATGTGGGTGAATAGAAAGCCAGAGGCACTTGATTTTTACAGTTAATTATTTTATTGTGGTTCAAACTACTGACATGATGTGTATTCAATTGTTAATGCAACATACTGTGAGGTGCTTGGTGGCTTTGAGCGAGTTTAGTCATCTCGACTGAAAGACCAGTCATCTACATCACAAAATCACCACTCCATTTGACACTGGGAGACAGTTTAATAGATATATAGTTTTGCTATTATTGGAATTAAAGCTGCAGTGCCCACAGCCCTTGCTATTGACTTTTGAATGCTTATTGTTTGAACTTATATTTTGAGTTTAGAGTTGAAAAAAAAGCTCTCTTGGCTCTGATTTCATTAACTAGACCATCTGATACAGATGTACAAACTACTTATTTCAATTAATAATAATAGTACTACCATGAATAAGACAACAACAAATGCAACTAATACAAGTAATGATGCAAATTCTGTGAGATATTCTTTTTAAAGCTGAATAAATTAAGTTAAAAATACAAACTATGTGATACAAAATGATATCTTTAAAACATTTTTGCAGCGTGTTTGATGTAGATTTTTCTGGTGAATAAATGTCTGAGGTAACGTCTAACCTTGTTGTTCCAGTCACTGAACCCCGGCATTGGAAACCGATTTATATCTGGAAGAATTCACTTATCTTTCAGATAGACAAACTAAGCAGAAGGATTTGGAGAAGTGTAAAAGAGCTCTGATATGTTCTTGTTAAATAAAAGCCCTCAATGTCTGTTGTTAACCCTTTCAACCTTGAAAGACGCCCAGAACAGCAGAGCTGGGTAGCAATGCTGAACATGTAATACATATTTATCAACCCGGGCACATATTTTAAGCAGTAATGATCTGTGGTCTTTGCAAGGAACAGGAGAAAGCAATAACATAGACATGCTGCATGTTTTACATGTTATGTATCTGAATTTTAGACGATATTTCTGTCGACATTTTAATTCAAAGAGAGAGCTTCAATCTTTTAATGCAATTCATCTCTTTACTGTAATCCATGCATTATTTTTCCTTTTGTCAGGTACCAGTTTATTGTTTTTGAAAAAAAAAATCATCACTCCCCTTGAAGTGCTGTCTGTCATACTTAGGGCATCCAGTTGCCCAGTTTTCTAATCAGTTCACATGATTGAGCTGACATCAACTGACGCTGAACTTAATTCCTTTTCCGTTTGTGTGGTGTGATTCTTAGAGGGACCCTCATCAAAATTTTGGAGGGCCCTGTCAGCTTGAAAAGAACATGACCTTTAAATTGTATCAGTATGTTTGCTGGTGCATAAGGGAAAAGAAAAGGTTCCTAGTGCTGAAAAAATGCTTTTTTGAAATGAACAAGTAATTCACTTAGAGCTGCCTGGATGTGGCAATCTGTCTGAATGGCTCAATGCCATTCAGCAAATGTAAACTGTGTTTGTATAAAAGTATATGATTTCCCAAATGTGGAATTCCATACAAGGTTTATTTTAAACCAGAATAGATTTGCACATGTTTAGATTTTATATTGGTTTTCATACAGGTACAATTATTTACTCTTGAATAAGACTTTTAAGGTATATTTGTCTGTATAGACTTTAAAGTTAAAAGAAAGCAGGTATTGTTTTTAAATAGGAACGGGTTCTACTCCTGTGATCATAAGCCTTTCACATTATAGGGGTTTAATTAATAAATAAACGAATACATTTGCACAATAAACAAATTAAGAATTTAAGAGACATCGAAAATATATCATTAAAAAATAAATTATGTAAATGAATCCATGTGTTTGAGGAATATGCAGGAGTGTAATAGTATGAGGAATATGTTATATTGTAAACAGCCATACTGTACATTTACAGTAAAGCAGATTAGTATGGGTGACACATATTGCAAGTCATGTGGCACACACACACCAATAAAAAGCATATGTGCTTAGCTCAACATACCCTTTCAATCAAATTGCTTCTTCCTTGTGATTAATCTGCATTGCATTCTTGTGTAGCTAGCTCTGTGGAGACATTCAAATAGAAAGCAGAGAAGAGCAAGCAGGTTTCTTTTCTTTGTCATAAACACAATGCTGTCTAAAATGCGTAAACTTGCTCTACCGTAGATGTCGTTCTGACCAATTTTTTTTATTGCATTTACTGATGTTAATAAGGGGACCAGATATTGCCTCTGGAGAAAATACCAGTAGGTGGTATTTAGTTCTCTGGTTGTCATTACCATTGAAATAGAGCTCTCTGACAGCATTAGTATGGGTTAAGCTTGATTTCCCTTGATTAGAAACTGCTGAATATTTTCCTCTTCTTTAAGGTGTGTTTGATTCTCAATGATCCCTGTGGGATCTTTAATTAGTACGTAATGATATCTGTTTATAAATTGCAAAGAAACAAGTTTAGGAAGAATAGCAGAAAGCACTGGAAAGTGAGTCTTGAGGGCTGTGTGGTACATGGTCCCGGTAGTACCAACTTCCACTGTGGAGAAGCAGGACAGAGCCAGCAGTCTGGTGCTGCTTTTAATAACAGTGTGATTTAATTTGTGATTCGACTTGAGACTACCGGAAGACATGAAAGCAAAACCTAGAGAGGAAACTTTTCAGTTTGCAAATTCTGCTAGTACCAGATAAGAAAATCATTAAACATCAGACAAACTTTGAGAGCAAGTGATCTGGGGGTTACCACTAAGAAACAAAATACCAGGAGCTATATTTATCAATCGTGTGAATGCACAAATTTAATTCTAAATATTCTAACACAAAGTATGAGACTTATCAACATACAACTTTTCGTGGGAATGTTCGTAGGCTCACGCACACTCTGGACCATGAGTACAACCTTTTCCTTGTGTTAGAATCCTTGTGTGTGTGTGTGTGTGTGTGTGTGTGTGTGTGTGTGTGTGTGTATGTATATATATATATATATAAGGTTAATATTGAAATTATTATCTACGCAGTGATGTAAATATTATAATAAAGTCAAAACATTATCACTAGTAGGCTATAAAGTCACAGAATAGGTCATTGTAAACCACATGAAAATGGCAATCTTACCCTTTTGGAAGACACTGCTAACGACGCTTTGCGCGGCGAGAGATTGTTTAGGAATCATTATGATTTCTTTGCACTGAAACACTGTTTGTAAGATACTGCTTTCCCGAGGAAGTCCTATTGGAATCGTACGATATGTTGGGTCCTAGGCTACAGAGACCAACCGAGTGCACTTATCCCATTCCTGCACATATGTAAGCCCTTTCTATTCTTGGCTTTTTGGCCAATGATACTTTTCAAAGACAGATCGGAGACATAACTGGCATTTCACAAGCCTCTTTCAGCTAACTGATGTCAGTGGCTTTGGATTCCCTCTGTCCTCAATACATTCAGTTCCCTTATACTGACAGACAGCAATTTGAAATAAAAAGGGACTTTCATTCAATTGCTGGGTTCCCCAATACAGTTGGTGCTGCAGACTGCACCCACATAGCAATTAAAGCACCGACACTGAATGAATTTAATTTCTTGTACAGGAGACAGTACCACTTAATTAAAGTACAAGTTATATACGATGCCCAAATCCCTCTATTAAATGTCGTGGGTAAATTGCCAGGCAGAACCCACGATTCCTTCATTCTTCAAAACAGCAGTGTGGGCAGTCACCTGGAAAACGGAGCAGTGCCAGATGGCTGGATCATTGGTAAGTGACACATAACAACATGTAATACATTTACTTCCTCACAAAAGCATAGTAATTTGTCACTAGTTATAAGCATTTTTTTTTTCCCCTGCCCCTACCGTGGATCGAGGATATCCACTATAGCCATGGTTGATGACGCCACTTATGAATCCACAGACCCCTGAAGAAAGAAGATATAATTCAGCACACGCTCGTACAAGGGTTGTTGTGGAGCGCTCAATTGGAATTCTAAAATAATGTTTTGGTTGTTTGCATTGCTTGGGAGGCACACTGCAGAGCCAGGGAAGCCATGAACTCAGCAATGGTCTGAACCCACCACCAGCAGACACCATGAACAACGAGGACGCCATGCCTGAGACTGAGACCAATAGAGAGATTCCCAACATAATAAAATTATTTTAAAGTGTATGCTACAATGGATTTAGGTAACACTTTAACACATTTCAGAATAGGCACATTAGTATTGTTAGTGATTATCTAGCGCTTAAATCATGGATAAACACTATATAAAACCTTGCTAGATTCTTTTTGTGCTTATTCCCAAAATGCCTTATTAAAAGTTAATTTGCTATTAATAGAGGAACTGCCCCCCCCGCCATTCTGAAGTGAAGAGTATTGTTGCACCTAGCAAAGCCTTATATGGTGGTTATCCATGATTTATTAAGAGCTATCCATGAATTATTAAGAGACATAAGTCTGCAATTAGAAGGAAACATGTATCCAATTTGCTTAAAGAAAACACTTGGTCATCATTTATTACTTTTGTTATTTTTTTTTGTTGTTACAGCTGTGAAAAAAAAAAAATTGTGTTTCAATTGTTTTAGCCACTTCATTCGGAGTCAACTTAAAATGTTCTATTAGCAAGACACTACCTATACATTCCGATATATACAGTGCATAAAGAACAGTACACAACGTGTTTTATATTAAAGATAAAGGGCTTACCATTTTTCAAGGGAGCGCTCATTGAGGGCTGCTTCACTTCACTTCACTTGCCACCGGCAGAAGGTCTGTGTCTCCTCTTTCCTCCAAGACCCCCGTCAGCGCTGTCTCTCCAGTGATGCCACCGATCTTCAGATTAAGGGGGGGAGAGTTCTGTGTGGAATTGTCCACCTCCTCTAGCAGTTACATTCTGTATTCAATGTTTTTCTGCTTCAACTTTTAAGTCAAACAATTTTTTTTTTTTACTTCTTCCAGTGTCTGACCAAATAGGACAGGTTTTTTTTAGCCTCTACTTCTGATATTATTGCCTCTATCTCTGTATCTGAACATTTTTTCTTTTTGCCTTTTCACTGTGTTTTTTTTTTTTTCTTTGGTACTACTAGCCACCGTAATATCAATCCAGAAACATGTAGCTTCAATGTATTACTTTTATACGGTTAAGTTTACCATATCTGGTTAATTTGGGGGTTTTCAATGCAAATTCCATGTGCGAGCAAATTTAGTAACATTGAGATTTTATCAACAATTTTTTTTTCATGTATAAACTTTTTTGGCACAAATATCAAATTCTCCTAACAATACATAATTTGTATATTGCAACAGGTCGTCAACATTTCTTGAGCAAAATATGTTTTATGGGTGTGATTTGCCAATTATTTTGGTCTCAAATATGTATGGCTTTACAGTATTCTATATGGACGAAATGCACTAGAATTACAGTGTTAATATTTTCATAATCTTGGTAAATAGAGACTTTTTTTAAATTATCCAAACAGTGGTGGTATTCACATAAAAACACACATACAGATATGCAAAAAAAAAAAACTCAACATGTTTTAATCTATATTTCAGGTGGATGGTTGAGGTATATTGTGAATTCCCACAGCACAGTTAACCTGCCATGAGCATGTCAATGAAAATATTAACTGCACTGACTGATCTAAGACTGAGACAGTACTGATTTTCTTATTTAGTATGACTGTAGTTGAACTTAAATTCACGCCCCAAGAGGAATTCCTTTAAACTGGGCTTCAGTGCATAATAACCACCCTGGCCCTCATAAAACAATCATTTCAGATGAAAGGGGGTTCAATGAATCCCTGATATAGGAGTACACTGCAATGCTCTGCTTAACGTCAGACCTGAGCCTTCTGTCCAGAATTTTTCTGGCATCCTGACTTTGGAATGCTTACAATACGACTCACAATCACTGTGAGAAGATTAAGAGTGTTTGTTGAATTATGTTTTAAACAATTAAAGCTATAACACTTGTATGTTAAATCTGACAGCAGGTTTTGATCCCTTGCTGTCTGTTTACTACCTGTTTTATACAGAGTTATCAATGGATCTAACATGGTATAAATCCAGGGCTGAATAATAAGAAGGGGCCACAATGATTTCTTAAAAGTTTTTTGTGAGGAAGCTCTCATGGCTCCTTCCTTTGTAACAGATCATAGGTTTGGCACCAGCAATACTGCAAGCAGGCCTCTTAACCGCTAAGCTTGGTTATAGTCCTTATCTCACCTACAGGGCTCACACAACATTACCTGTTACACCTGCACCCTGCCTGGCATTAGCATGTACTTCACTGTTTATTATGTTCACCATATTTGTTATTAATAAATTGAACCAAGTAAACCCTTCAAAGGGCTCTGAAGCACCAAATGGTCTATTTGTACCTAATAAACCTGTAATGGAATGGGACTCCAGGACTGGAGCTGGCAAACTCTGTTTTACACTATGAATCATTAAAAGCTGAGCCTTAAAATAAAATATAAAATAAAAAATGTATGCAGTGTTTTCCTACAGTGCTTGTTCACATATCATAATGCACAGACACACACACACACACACACACACACACACATATATCCTCTGTTCAGCTATTGGGAGGGGTAGTGCTGGTGTAATTGCGGAATATCTATAGGTTTTTAAGCGCTCACTGCCTAATCAGCCCCTGACAGATACACGGTAAATCAAAGGTCCAGTAAGTGGGGATGCCAGAAATGTTTGATCTTATTCCAAGCCATGAAACAACTTGCTTATTTTCTCTTCAGTTTGGTGCCTTGTTAAATAAAAACATTGAAAGATGAATGTTCTGACAGGTCATTGTGTGTCAAACTGTCACTCTGTAATGGGTACATCTTTCAGCTGGATAGAAGCGATGGTTAGGAGGGGAGGGGGGGGGCACAACATAACAACATTCCTTCGTTTTCTCTTCCTCTCAGCATCTCCTTCAGACCAAACACTTGTCATGTTCTGAGAAAGTTTTATACATGTTTAATGATATTGGGTACAACCAGTGGTTTACATTTGGCTGTGCTTGGTTAGCTGAGGTTTGCTAAAGCAAGTAAAGTGCTCCAAGCATGTCCAGGGATACCACGGTAATTCTGCTGTCTATAATATTGTGGCACGAGTAATGTTCTACTGGTCATCAAGACACAAGATTTGTTATTTTTTTATATATTCTGTTTCTGCCTTGTATCTCATACCAATCTTGTCAATTAGCATTGCTGGCATATGACAGTTAAAATCATTATATACATTTTCAAGAATTTTCTATTGGCTTGAATAATCAAGCTTAAAAAAAAAAAAAAAATCATTATGCTGTTTGCATACATTTGTATTTCAGGTCTGTGTCTTCATTCTCAGGGTCTCATAGTCATCTGTTTTCTCTTCTCATTTTTATCCATAACGAGTATATGAAATGTATCAGGTAGTTTGTGATGTAGTCAGGTTAGTCACAAAAACAAGGCCATTGCAGATATGAATAGATATGTAACACATTGTAAGTGCACTAATTGCTCAAGCTGTACCACTTTGAAAAAAAAAAATAACATATTTAAATCTGGATTTTTGACCCGTTGATTTAAACAAATGAACTGGAAAGATCTGAGCTGATTGAAATTAAATTATTTAAATACGTGGCTGTGCATTAAATCTCCGTAATTTGCATAATGGTAGATTATGGATGGTCTTTGTCATTGTTTGGGCTTGATTTTGGAAATACTCTCTTATTCAATTATAGTCTTGGATTGCCATAAGTATAATACACTGAACAATTTGGCATGAGTAAAGCCTATAGGCTGATAACAATAGTGCAGTTGAACCAGGGGGGAAAAACAGCCTTTGAATGGAAGAAAATAAATAAATGTGCACTTAAACTGAAATGCAATGTATTTTGCTAAGCAAGCACAAGTACTGAATACTTACAGCACAACTCAAATATACACAGGCTAGGGTAAAAGGAATAAATGGCTGCAGGTCGAATAGGTTGGGGCAAAACACAAAGTGTATACGCAGTGAGCTACTTCTAAATACAACCACACAAATCATGTCTGAAAATGTTGAATTCATTCCTGAAGTTTGCCTGAAGGTAAGGATGGAAAAGAACAGAGTTTGTGCCTGGCCCTGCGAGTCCTGACCGTACAGAATGAATGGCTTTAGTACTGTACCCAGACAGAAAAATCAATGCTTCATATCAGGAAGCTTCGGGGGTTAGGCTCCCATGTTCATGTCAACAAGGCTATTGGTTTTCTTAATACTCCAAAGTTGGCGTTTCCCTGCTGCAGGAACCACCGCTGTGCCTTGTGTGGTCAAAGCTTAACAAAAGAATTCTACCTTGACCGACTACTGGGATGGTGGGAGGGAACACAAAATTAATTGCTAACACAGAGGACCTGACATTAGTTTTTTGTCAAGTGAGGCCACAAGCAAACGTAATTGAATTGAAACTATTAAGGTGCTTTAAACGTGAAAAAAAAGACTTCTCTTTATGTGACAGACTCATCCTGGGAGACGTTTTGCTTACTGGTCCAAAAAATAATACATGTGTGTGTGCATGTGTGAATGCATGTATTCTACATGACCTGCACTGGATTGCTATTACAACAAAATACTAAATAAGGACTTTATACAGTTACAGCGTTTTTTACCATTTGTGAACTATCTATAGCTCTTCAAATGTTCCAATCCATAACCAATTATGTGCTTTAAATACAGTTTTAATTGTGCTTACAGTATATCAATGTACAATACAAGTAAACGATAAGATGCCCTGTAATTACTGGTAGTACAGTAGTCATTCTTAAATGTATCTACTATCAATCTATTTATTTATTTATGGAAGCATTAGTTATTTTTTATGATGCTCAAGATTGTGAATGTGGCATAACTTTCTTTTTAAAGACAGTGCCTAAAATCCCCAGTAATTTGTGTTTTTAATGATTTTGTTTTTCATAACATTTACCAGATTTTAATATCTGATGCAGCCAGTTTAATTGAAAAATATTAAGCAGTGCAACATAGGTAAAAAAAAATATTATTGTATTTAAAACCTGTAAGAAAGCCAAAATAAGAATAACAGTTCCAGCTGAGAAAGTACTTTCATTGCTCAAGGGGAATATGATAGTGATAGCATAAATAATTTACACTTCTGTGCATCTTACATCTAATAATAGGTTGATTATTTCTTAATATGGTGGGAAAACTGTAATTTCACAATAAACATCCAGGTAAATGCTAGATATTTTAACATATGTTTGTATAGTAAACAACAGGAGCATATCTTCTAGAAGTAACACAACTGCAACTAGTGCAGTATATTTAAAATACTGAAATAAAAATCAGATTTGTATGAAGGGACATAACTTTAAGTTACTTACCGTAACCCTGGTTCCCTGAAAGAGAAGACGACCACCAAAACATTACATATGGGATATGCCTGCCTATTGGTAGGTATTTTCAGAGCTCTCCATACCAGAGCTGCCTATAGGTCCCTTCCTGGGTTGACGCCCTCTGTCCTGCCTACAAAGGGATTAAATAGTCAAACCATGGAAGCTATGTTCTCTTTTTGCACCTAAGCTGTGAGGGAGACCGATGCGACCTTGGTAGTTGGTGGTCGTCTTCTCTTTCAGGGAACCAGGGTTATGGTAAGTAACCTAACGTTCCCGTTCAATTCGAAGATGACCACCAAAACAAGGGAGAAGGAACGGCAGCTTATGAGGGATGCATCAGAACCGCTTAACTCTAGGTTAGCAGTGTGAGCGTGCAAGCTCAAGGACCCTCGTGCCTATTAAAGGCAAAGAAGGATCTACCACATTCAAGCGGTAGAACCTGGAGACTGTATGCAGCGTAGCCCAGCTAGCTGCCACACATATATCAGACAGTGAGGCCCTTCTGAAGACGGCTCAAGATGTACCAACCCTCTAGTGGAGTGCACAGCTGCTCTCCCAAGTGGGGGTAAGTCAGCACTGTCATACACCACAAAGACTGTATCCATAATCCAGTGGGACAGTTGCTGTTTTGAGAGGGGATGTCCTAGAGTCTGTAAACTGTGACAAACAAACAGCTGGTCAGAATGACGCAGAGCTCTTGTTCAATCCATGTAACATCTTGGCACCCGCACTGAACAGAGGAAGTTCAATCGTCTATCTTCCTCCGAAGAAAACTGAGGTGGATGGAAAGACTCCAGTTCCATAGATTGATTCATATGGAAGGCTGTGATCACCTTTGGGGGAGGAAAGCAGGGTTTGTATGCAGCCGAATGGCTTGCTTCGACACACTCAGTGCTGATGCCGGTTGATCCCAAGAGGAGTGCACCTCCTCCATAAAATCAGAGAAGGTGGGAAGAACTGTAATCTGGGAGCCACTGCCTGCATTTGAGACACTGACTGGCGGGGTTCTGTTGATGTTGCCCAGGGGATTTGCAAAAAGTTTGCAGTGTGTCCCATCAATGCCGACATGGAGCTGGACAATGGTGGCAAACTAGCCTGAGGCAACCTCGGAGCTAGATTCAGCCTCTGTTGACAGCGCCTGTTCCTCTCCCGCCTCCATCTCCGTGGGGAAGGAGCTCTCACCCCAAGAGGCCGCTATAGACAACGTGTCCTCCTCCTCCATCAAGGGCTGGGATTCCGGCTTGGCCTGGGCTCCCATGGGAGACCCAGAAACTGGAGCTGGTGCAAGTGGTAGTTTGGCCAGGACCTCCACCGGCACCATAGGAGCTTGCTGCCTAAACAGTAGCTCAAGGACCTGGGCCATCTGCTCCTTGAGGTAAATGATGTCCCTCGCCTGCCTTGAGTGCTTCACCCTCCTCGCTTGCGGAGAAGGGGAGTGACTACGGGGTGTTGGTGCAGGAGCCTGAGTGCAGGAGATCTTCTGTCAGGGGCTCTGCGACAGTTGAAGGAGCCGGGGTGGGGCCCCCGAGGGCTGCAGACGGCTTTCCCGTAGGGACTGAATGGAATTTCGCAGTTGACTCCCATACCACAGACAGGAAAGCATCAGCCCGCAACGCAAACATGCGCAGGTTGCTGAGGAAGAAAGAAGGAGAAACACTGAATCAGGAGTCACTGATTCCATGAAAGTGGCAAGCCAGCTTTCAGCCTGAAGGCAAGGGAACTGCAGTAGACTCAAAAGCTATTTTTCACAATATGCTCAGATAACAACACAGACGGTCTTACCTTACCATCTTGAGAGGGAAAAAGAGAACACGGCTTCCGTGGTTTGACTATTTAATCCATCTATAGGCGGGACAGAGGGCGTCATCCCAGAAAGGGGCCTATCGGCAGCTCTGGTATAGAGAGCTAAGAAAATACCTACCAATAGGCAGATAAATCCCATACCTAATGTTTTGGTGGTCGGCTTCGAATTGAAAGGGAACTTACACTTTTTGAAATGTGATAAATGTTAAGCAGAATTGTGCTGGTATTAAGTACAAGAATACATCTCAATTGTATGGCATGTTATTTGTTATAAATGTACTTGTTTCATAATAATAGATTTATATTTTGTATGTATTGATTTATTTACTTATACTTTTTCAAGATAATATATATATATATATATATATATATATATATATATATATATATATATATATATATATATATATATATATAATTAATTATAAATCTCCACTATAAACATTACAATAGGCTTTTATATGGTGCCTTCCTCAAGCATGATGTGATTTTAAGCCCCATATGACTGTCTCCTCATATTTCCTAAATAATTACAGGAAAATGTTTTTCTTTTTCCCCCTTGTGTTTAGTTGCAATGTCTCTAATTTAAGCCTTTTCTTTCTTTCTCCTAAGTACCTCTCCGATGCTTTTTTCCTGGATTTAATTTTTTTTTCTTCCCAGCACCGTCGTTAGTGACATAGTGCTAACACTGAATGTGCTGGAGGCTACAGTGAGCATTGCTCACCCTGAGCAATCGGATGAAAAGGCAGTGCAGCTGTAATTTGTTTTCAATGGCTGTTTCAAAAGAATAATTGTGGTGACATTGCGGGATCAATATTATAGATTTTTGTTTTCGAGTACACTGTATGTGTGGTGCTAAGGGGAGGCAGGAAATATAACACTGCAGCCTGAATACAATAAAAATGGATTGAGGTCTGTGGGTATTTGTCGGCTGGTAGCCATTGCAGGCTCGGAACATCATTGGTGGGATTACTAAGTTTGTCCTCTGGGTTGGTATTTCATTGTGGATGTGTGGCCACACTTTCTAACCCCCACTAATGCTTGCCTCCCCTGCCTGTTTCCCCTCCTTTGGGAATGCATTGACTACACTTGAATAAGCTCACTTAAAACGCAGTAAAAGTATTGCTTCTCATCATGACTAAAAAAACAACAAAAAGCAGAGAAGGGGATCAAGAAAAAAACATGTTATTTTGTCTGTTGTCAATAGAATAGCCTACATAAATTGATCTAAACATTGGTTGTGAAAAGCAAAATGCCAGGTTTGGTGCTATTTCAATATTTAAACAGTGACAGTATTTAGATCCGCCAGTGTGTAGATCAACTGAATAGACCCAGTACTGTTTGTTCCTTTTTAGTGTAAGTAAAATCATTTCAGTGAGCATTCTTCTAAAGCACATCCAGTAAACACACTGCAGTCCCATATATTTAGCAGTGTTTTGTGAATAGGGGCCTCTACTCCACATATCAACAAATTAATTCATTTTATTTAAACCCTTTGGAACAAGTTCTTAGTTGCAATGGTTACCTAGCCAAGAAGACTCCGACTGCAGCAGCACGAAACACAGCAAGTCAATAAAAACAAATGCATACACATTTTAAATCTTCAGCAGTATAGAGGTAAAACTAAATGAATAAAAGTCACGCAGTACACATATGCAGGAGAAATACAATACAGGGAGTAAATGCAGGCTCCAGGGATTAATCATTGGACCTCTCTGGCACATCAGCAACAATCTGCATCATTCGCATTAAAAACAGCTAAAAGAGTCCAGCATGACTTTTATGGTACGCTGTGCTGACAGGATTATTTATTTATTTATTTTTACTGTTTTAACAATCTGCAAGTTTAATAAAACTGAGTTAACGACAATGTGTACAGTCATTCAAAACAAACCACAAAACCTTTTTTTTTTTTTTCCCAGGGAGGTGTTTTGATTGTGACAGCCGCTGCAATGCCTACAGAAAACAGTGAAGCGGTTTTGTTTTGTTAAAAGCATCTCCATTGATTGTTCTTGGTTTGAGTCATTCTAATCCATAAATGAATCAACAAAATATCTAAATCACAATGGCATACACCTCTGATACTAGTGATGAAATTACTGTTATTCTCCGGTGAAGATCATTCTCTCTGATAGATTGGTTCATGTAAATTATGAAGGAGTGATAACCTGCACTGGTGTGTAAGCTGGTTGCCATTGTATGAATGGAAGGTCAACAACCTCTTCATTCACTCAAAATTGTCCAACTTTACATTATATATATCTATATATATATATAATATAGATATAATATATATATATATATATACACACACACACACACACACACACACACACACACACACACATACACTGCAGATTTCTATAACAGTGTGTGTTTAATAGACACTTCTGTTTCTTACACATATTCAAACATTAGCTTAAAATTACACATTGCTAATTACAGGTGATTTGATTACTTCGGGCTCAGTTTCAGAGGCCATATTAAAATGCTAATTAACTGATTTCATTCAAATGGTGTATTTCGATGTCTAGTTCCCTTCTAAACTGCAGAAATACATATCTAACTCAAGTCTGAGGCTGTTACAAACAATAACAATCTGATCAAACGTTCCATTGTAGCATTTGCTCTTAATAATAAAACTATTGTAAATGTGACAGCTACACAATAAAACAGTTAAGGGAAATGATTATTACAGTACAAGAGAAATGTATAAGGCAGTTTCTCTACTAAAAGACATACTAATACTGCTATGACTATTTCACAAGTACAGTAGATTGTTCTGTACATCTATTATTTCACCTTTCTTGCAGTGTTTTGTTGTGAAGCTCTAACAATATTTTATTCTCCCTTTTTTTTTTTTTTTTTTTTTTTTTGTATTTGGCTGTGTCTGCTGAAATGAAAAAAACGGGCGTCGTTTTTACATTTTTTTTTTTGCTGTTCCTGTGTTTTCCAAGTGGTTTATCAAATATTTTTGGAGGCAAAATGGATTTTTTATACACCATACAGTATGGCCATGAGCATTGACTCGTGTACAACGTACAGTGTGTACATCAGCATTTTTTGTGGCAGAAGATTGGTTAAAGTTTGATACTCATGATTAAACATTCTACATGAATATTCAACTGTATTTTAATGAAAAAAACAACACTATTTAAAAAACTTGAAAAGTTCCACTTTCTTCATCTTTTCAATCAAGATGACAGCGTTGCACGTAAATCATCGCTCACAAACCCTTACAATAGTGTATGGTGTAAAAATAAAAGAACATAAACTTAAATTCACCTATAAACATACCAACATACCAAAATCATCTGTATGTTATGTACAAGAGGTTTTAATATCAGCATGTCTTCAGAGGTTTTAGAGTCTATTTAACATTATAATGCGTAGATTAAGAGTGGTAATCTATTGAAGTACAAACACTATGTAGGTCATTATATAGTTCCCTCTCACATTAAAGTAATGCATTTATGCTTGAAACACAAGGCAGGTCCCTAATTTAATGCTGTAAACTGTATTTGATCTGCTGATGTTTCAATCAACCAATATACTTATATGTATATATATATATATATATCTATATATATATATATATATATATATATATATATATATATATATATCAATTAATCAAATCAATTTAAGTTGACTTTGAATATTAAATATAATACAGTACATCAGCAGCAGAGTGTTTTTTTTTATTTCCTAAAAAATGCTTTTATGCATCAGGAAAAAAAAAAAAAAAAAAAAAAAAATCCTCTGAAAAAAGATCTTGGGGACACAGTGTATTATGAAATATAATAATGTTTCCCAACAATGAGGTCTGCTTACAGAGCACAAAATACCATTTATGAAACAAAACAACTTTTCTTTTTTTTTTTTCTCTTCTTTCGTTCTGTTTTTATTATTAACTCTAATAAGACTCATACCGGCTCAAATGAGGTATTTTCCCAGGGGTAGTTTGCAGTGTTGGTGGCACCAGATGGGGGTCATTTTTCAGACACGCAGTTCCCTATGTGCCAGTGTCCTAAGGCTTGCCTATAAATGGCCTCTTTATGCAGTGAGATAATGGGCAGTTTGTGCATTGCTAAATCGGTCCTATTTTGTCGGGGAGCAATGCAGTCGGGGCACTTCTAATTTGTCAGAATGAAAATGCAGAACATCTCTACAGGGGTCTGTTTAAGAGAACATCATTTCTCGATAAGCTCTTGCTTAGGTCAACATGCAGCAGTGTTCCTACAGTATCCCCCTGTTGCTTCTGCCACAAGGGAATGCGCTGATTTATTAGGATTGTACAAGTCATGTCCTCCGCCTGACTGAATCCACAATGTAGAAATGTTCTCTTTTTTTTAACACCACGAGAATCTTAAGAAGGTTACGTGACAAGATACCGTATTTCTTCACCTCCAGTCACCTCCAGTATATATATATATATATATATATATATAGGATATATATATATATATATATACACACACAACACACACACACACACACACATATATATATATATATATATATATATATATATATATATATATATATATATATATATATATATATATATATATCAGGAAACACTAGAATAGAGTTAACATGTTTTGTGATTACAATTTAAATATTTTAAAAGAACATGCAATTAAAATGCAGCAGATGGATTCTTTTTTTTTTTGTAAAACTGAGATCAATTTTGAGATATTTGATCCTTCAGTGCCCTGAAGCCAAAACACAAATACCAGATACAAATACTATACAATACAATTGAGGTGACGGGGGAGGTGGGATCATTTAATTTCGTCTTCTTGTTCGTGGAAAGCACAGAGTTAATGCACTCCTGGTAATAAAGAGACAAGTGGCTGGGTGTAGTCAGTGCTTCCCAATGAGCAGCTTCTATCATATAATCAAAATGCAAGGAACCAGCAAATCTAGATTACCTTGTTATTAATCCAGTTATTGGTATGTTCTCCGAACACTGACATTAAAAAAATCATTGAGACCGTAGTGAAGCCTCCAGCATAATAGTAATTCCCAGAAGGATGGCTAAGGATGGTTCTGAAGCTGCTAAGTTATAAAGCTATAAGGTGAAGAATTTGTGAAATGATGTAAAGCAAAATTGAATAGCAAACCTGAATGGCTGTGCAGTACCCGTACTGTATTGGATCCCTTCTCTTGCTTTAGTGATTACGTGTACCATGCATGTGTAAAGTGCATGCATATTAAGTACACTTATTTCAAGCTGGACTGAATCCGATATTTTTAAATAGACAGCAGTCATTTATATTTTTTTTATACTTACCATATAGCTTTTGAACAGCAAGTGCCTACTTACTGCCCACAAATGTATGTGTGTGGTTAACATTATACAGGAGAATAAACGATTCTACCTTTGTTGACAGGTGAGAAGCAGCTCTTGCGTGACCAGTTCAGGATTTCTCAAGTGGCCACAGCCATGCATCTTGTAGCATGCAGGTGAGCCTTTCCGCTTTGAAACGATGGCTGCTAAGAAAGTCTTCTCTGATTATAAATTTAACTCTTGTATGATCAACCTTGGCCAATTAGGGCACCCATGGGGCTGAGCCTGCGGTGCAAGTACGAGCTGCAAGCCTGATTAGCCCTGGTCTCTAGATACTTGTTCTTGGTTGTAAACGCTGGCACATATAGTATTGATTTTCATTTAGATAACTTAATGTTAGCAGATAATCCTAGCAGATGTGGGCTGAACCTAGATCTACGAGCATGCCTTCCTGTACTCTGCAAGCATTTTTCTTGCTGTTTTTTTGTTTCATTTTTCCTAAACTTAACTGACTTGGAACTGGGAGATATAAATGAAAAGTGTGGACTGTGCCTATCAATCCTATTGTATACAAACATTGCTACTGCCCTTTCCTAACATCCTATTACCACCGGGTAGTTGGCTAGTCAAACGGGAATAAAAATTACACTGAAAACATCATAAATTATGCTTGATTTGTTGAGCAAGAAGCCTGACAATTCTCCAAGACTTATATACCCTAGCCTCGCTGAAAATCAGCATTGTCATGGCTCTGGTATGTCTATAAAGATTGTTCATTTCATATAAAACAGCTACCTGCACTGAAAGCCCTGAAAGGAAGACTGATGCAGGTTATAAATATAGAAGAAAATCTATTTGTCTGGCCATCGTGCTGTTAGCAAGTCAGCCTCTGCTGCCCTGGTGCTGTTACTAGGCAGCAGGGGGAGTTTTTCTCAGCCACCTTTCGCTTGCATCCACTGGCCTGGACTGAGGACTATCATCTCTCTTCGTCAGATGAGATAAAGCAATGATGTGTGACCAGTGCCACTGCAGTGCACCCTACCCACCAGGAGCATGCTAATGATAATGAAAAACTTGACTGCATCACAATTTAAATTTAATGTTAAGTGGTCGCCAACTGCCTAGGTGCCAACCAGGCTAATGCTGTGCAAGACAAATGGGGGTGAATATTAATGTTTATTATTATTATTATTATTATTATTATTATTATTATTATTATTATTATTATTATTATTTATTTTTTTATAGTAAAAAAAAAAACTCTTCATAGAAAAATGGGGGGATTTTTTGGTATGGTTTTTCTACAGCACTTTTTATGTCAGTATAATAAACACAACAGCTGAAAACAGATGCACTAGAATTTTTTTATATGCCTTTTGGTCAAAATGTTATTATTTAATTATTAGAAATCTGTAAAAATGTTTATGTGAACTCTATGGGATACGAGAAGTTGCCCTGCCAAAACCTAAATGCATTACAAAGTAAGCAAAAGATGGGAAATTTAACATAGTACCTGCAGTGACTAAAGTGGATTTTGTAAACTTACGTTTGATATATTTATTTTTATAATTGAATCAGAAATTGTGAGACATGCTGTTGGAATGTTTACCTTAGCCTTTAAATGCATTATAATTCAAAATCTTGGCATGTTTGTTACTCAAATTTTTATATTTATAAAAAAAAAAGGTAAGAATATAACAAATCCATTGACAATAAGGTATTTTTAGAACCTGAGGAGTGATTTGTTGTACAGTAGACTTCCCATCTTAACAAACGGGAAATTATCATTTTTTGATTACTTTGAGCATGCAAGCTGCTGTGCAGTCCAGAATAATATAAAAACACAAGGGAAAGCTCAGTGAGTCCCGAATCGTCCGAGGCACATGATAAAACCTAAGTAAGAGAATAAAGCTTAAAAAATGGCAACATCAATAAGGTAACAGTGCTTTTTTTTGGTGGTAACAGAAAGGGTCATCTGGGGAAATCAGAGCGCCTCTGCTGTAACCCGTCTCCATCATGATAAAAACAGGTAGAGCAGGTGATTCATGAAGAAGCGATGTGTGGGGGAAGGGGGTCTTTCAGCTTCTGAAATAGTCTACTTAACCCTGTACAGTGTGACATTGCCAGCCCAACATTAGAAAGAAAAGAAAGAACATAATAGAGAAATGTTGATCATTCTTGTACTTTAAATTTACCATACATCTTTTTTTTTTTCGCCATGCTTACCATACCCTTCTACAGAATGCTTGATCATTATTGTCAATGCTTTATTTACTTACCACTACAACATTAGAATAATTTGTATAAAACAAATATTGAACAAATATATTTTGACATGTATTCGGAAAATACCTGCACTTATTTACCACCTCACCAGAATTCGCACGACTGTTTCAAAAATGGCAAATGAAAAACAGCTCAGGATCAGGATCAGCCCAGTAGCTCTTGAGCCTCCATTTAAAAGTTAACAAACCTGATTATGCGCACGTGCGCGCATTTCTATGGAAGGCCATCTGAGTCAAAAACGTGTTGTGCTTTAGAACAAGTTGAATCTCATGGGACAGAAAAAGGCAAGCACGCCGTTCTGAAATGCCTTGCTTAAACATTGCTCAACTTACTAGAAATGTTGTGTAGTGATTTTAATATCATTTTATATACAGTATTATATATTTTTGTTGCGACTTTCTGTTATGTGGAATGTAATAAATGAGAACAAAAACAAGTTTTTTTTTCCCCAACAGTTTATTGGATCATCATTTCTTGTTGACTAGGCTAGAGGCCACACTGTTCATATAATCCTTTTAGAAAGAATCAAAACCTCAGACTCTTTCAACCAGCCGCATTTTGATCCTATGTGGTTTGTGCATTTCAGGGCACAGCAATCTGTCCAGTAGGGCTTATAAATAATGGGACTAACATGAGGTGACTGCGGCTGCCACAGCAGCACTCTGATCTCTTAAAGTGGTGCGAGGGCATCTTGCTGCTTCAGATGGCATTTTTTCTTGGCAGCTGCCCTCTATCAGAGTTTAATGAAAGATGGTTTTCCAGAACTGAAAAACAGCATGTGGCACACAGACAGGGGATCTTCACAGAACACTTCTGGCTGTGGGGAGTTCGGATGCTGCCCAACACACACCATGACACTTAGCTTTCCAGTCATCTTAGATTAGTTTTCATTTCATTTTAAATGATATGCTTTAAAAAAACATTAACAAAGTCAAAAAGCACTGTGATTCCATTGTGACACGGTGGCGGACTGTGATATAATGTCCCCTGATGCACGATGTGATGAGAAGGTCATCATGCTCATCATGAATAAATGTGAATTCAGACTTGTGCAAAAAAAAAAATACAGAGAAATGAGATGAAGAGCCTTTGTTATGAATTCCTGACAGACAGGGTGTCCCGGTTACATTTACCCACAGATACAAGCTGGTCATGGTTCTGTTAGTGTACATTCACAGTAGAAATCATGAATCTGATTGTTTAATGATGTGCAGTTAGGTGTTTAGATTACTTCTGAAATCTAGTTGAAATTGACCTAATTCCGTCATTAGGTTCCGACAAAGTGGTCAACAATGGAAATTTTTTTAGTGAGGCACACTTTTCTGTCTGTCTCTGTAATTGCAAACACACAGAGGCTGCTTGTTTTTCTATGTTTTTCAAATTTGGTTGGTTTCATAATTTGGGCACCGTCCTCGTGCACATTAGACCTAACTGCAATTGGTTTCAAAGCAAAGTTTTAACTCCTTTTGTTCGACTGTGTTTGAGTGGCTAAATGAGAAAAGAATCATAATTGTGAGGTTCAGTATTTTACTCATACAGTAAGTCCACTGAATTTTTCAGCAGAATTTCACATACGTAGCAGAGAAAGGGCTCGAATGAGCCAGTGGAGATCCCTGGAGTGCTGTTACTAGGCTTAGAATTGGTTTGTGCCTGGATCATTAATGCCTAATATAGAGTGGATTTGTTGTACATCTACTATATTGTGGATTTGTTGTAAATCTAGTGCAGTAAGATTCTGGACTTTTTCGAGACGTGAAGATGTGTTTATTTTGAAAGACGTACAGCAGCATGTCATATTCATAAAGCAGTAGCATGCCTTTATGTGCATTGCAGCCCTATGTACATTGCAGTTTCCTAACGCCTTTTGAATACTGCCTAGATTGGCATTGGTTCTGATGTGGTTTTCTCATGAAAACAGCCCTGAACAGCCTACATATTCTTTCTTTATTTATTTTTTTAAAATATATTTGCATGTTGCATTTGGGTAGCTTAGGCAACCTGTACTAGAAGATCATGTAGCATATATACGTTTTATATTTAAAAACAAACCCAACAAACAAACAAAAGAAGCCCAACATGGGTTAATGTAGTAAATGGAGGATACATATGTATTTTGTTAATCTTTACTGGTTTCACACACCCTTATTAGCACTAATCTCAGGTAAAGCAGTCCTAGATTAGTTTTAATCAGGGTCTGTAAAACAAAGGCATATGTAGCATTTACAGAGTATCACGGTTATATAGGGAAAGGTTCTTCAGGTTAAAATAATGATAACATCTTTTATCTTTTACAAGAGGTAGGTTGGCCAGAGCTGTATCAATGGCAGTTTCCAAGCAAGATTCAATTCCAAAGGTAAAGACACACTGCATTAAACAAATCAATAATTGTCCATTGTGCTGTTAAGTTCTAGAACTCCAATTGGCATGTGTGTGTGTATATATATATATATATATATATATATATATATATATATATATATATATATATATATATATATATATATATATATATAAAACAAAAAAAAGGAACCTTGGTCCTTGGAAAGGCCGCCAGTGGCTTTCTGCTTGAAAACACAGAAGCCAAACAGCATTCAAAGAATAAAATGAAGATGCTGGATTTTGATTACAAAAAGGCTGTAACAAATGGCTCTGAGACTCGGGGAGCCCACTCTACAGAGTTTTCTTTTTTCTTTTATTGATTTGGTGTGATATCCTTGCTGCTTTAGGAAAACACCTTTCAAGCCGTTTAGAACATAAAGCAGATCTATTCCTGGCCGTGTCTGTTATGTGTGGAAACGTTCATGTTCCACAGCTTTACATCCTTTAATGAATCAACTTTTAACGTGTCAAAAGGTGATGGTGCCTATTCCCAAAATGGGGAGTCCTCCAGTGCAAACCCAGGCCAGGAAAGAAAGCTAGTGTTTTTGTATTCTGGACACCCAACAATTAGACTGTTGCAAATATTCACAGTTTAAAATGTTACACAACGCAAAGACATCCCTGACAACAAAACATTATTCTTAGATTTACAATTAATTACCCTCATGTCTGTAACTTGGATCTCATTTGCATATTTTTTAAAGGAATCACCAGCCATAAAGCCCAGGTTAGTTAAAAGAAGAAAAAAGGAGAAGTGAAAAAGAAGAAATGGCCTTTTCATTTCTTTCCTAGTACCGTGAAAGTTTAAAATCAGTAACTTTTGCTTCCCACCGATGCGGCGGGGAAGATAATAAATTTGGTTTCACATTGTTTTATAATCTTAGAATTTTGTCCTTACTTTTGCTCCTTGTTCCCTGTGCCATCTCATTTATAACCCCCTGTGGATGCTGCAGATAAGGAGCTGGGTGCAGAGACAGAGTGAGTGGTCACATCCTCAGATGTTATCTTTTTCCCACAACACACTGGTACTGGGTATCTGACATGCTCTACACATCTTTCTACTGTTACCCTAATTAAACAAATAGCAATTGATGTATGGCTCTCAAGAATTTTTTTTTTTTTCCTTGGTACATCTGCTCTTGTGTGTTTTGTTAGACCGAGTTTATTCATTCATTATTACTTGTTGCTTATGTAATAACAATATTAATAATAATAACAATGGATAGCAATGTGTTATTATTTTAATAATAATGCATAGCTTTTCAATATAGAGTTTACAGGTGTCCAATATATATATATGATATCTATATATATATTATATATATATAAGTATTATCTGTCTATTATATATGATATATATTAATCATAGACAATTAAGTATGACTTCAAAAGGGAATAGTGTGCACACGTCTAAACGACCTACACCTAAAAATTTTATTATTTAAAAAAGTTACATCATAAAAAGATAATTAAAGGACTGAACTCGATTTGGAGCTGAACCCATAATGTTATTTGAATGTAGTTTTTGTAATGGATTATCTGTTGAGATTGATTTGCATCCTTTCAATCTCCTCTATTTAAGTCCTGCATTCAGAGAGCAGAGATGACTGTTGAACAGCTCACTGTATTAAAGTCAACAATTCAGCTTCTGCCTTCTTCCAGGTAGAAAAAGGTTGGGACAAAAAATAAATATCAATGAAGATTATAATGTTGAGCAGATAAGGTAAATATTAAAGTACATCCTATAAATGTAAAGAAAACAGAATGTTTTATTCAGCTAAACAAAATACTCAAAAATGCCAGACTAGTGGTCAAATTCAAGTACAAGTTTTTATTCTTCAACATTTACACATTTGTTGTAAAGCCAGGGACATTTCCACAAACTGAATACCTCAAGGCATCATTAAAGACTTATATGGGTTATGCTGAACTAAATGTTCAGTGTTGCATATCATTCTCTGTTGCCTTGCATGCTCACAAAAAATGCAACTTTTTTTTTTTTTTAGTAGACATTTTCAAAAGGGGCTTCGATAGCTGTGCCATTTTACTCAGTTGTGTAATACTGACTTTCAGCAATATAGGAAATTTCAACCACAAGGGTTGCCCTAAGTATATTTACCAGAATGGTCATGATCTTTATAGTTTTCCTCCAGTATTGAGTTTTAAATTCACCTCCTATGTTGAATGCTAAGGACTCAGGCTGTGCTACAGCATATTAGAGTCAGGGGTGGATGTCTCATTTCAGTTTTTAAAATAACAGGAAAGCCATGCAAAATTACTTAAGCATTTTTTTTTGGTAATACTGTAGTTCAAGGATCAAGTAAATAACGTATTATGAAACATGTTCTAAACATTATTAGTCAGTTAATAATAATAATAATAATAATAATAATAATAATAATAATAATAATAATAATAATAATAATAATAATAGTAATATCACAATGCATTTATACCATTATACTGTATAGCATGACATTAAGCTTAACACTAGTAATGTGATATTAAAATATTATTGGAATAAAGTATTATTCTTTGTTAATAACTATAAAATATCTTTAATAACACACCTGCCATAGAACTCACATTTGTTTTTTCTTTTTCTTTTTCTTGGAAGCTTAATATGATACAGAGTTTCTATTATGTAAGCAAAGAATTTACACAAATATTATTTGCACCACACTGTATCAGACAACATTTCAGTGTATTATAATTGCTGTCAAACACTGTCCAGTCTTTATATCAATCAGTCAATTTTTATTTTATATAGTGCCTTTCATAGTGGACAACATTCACAAAGCGCTTTACAAGATGCAATAATAACAAGAAAATCCATAATACTTCAAATACAAAGAAATGCTTAATGATATACAGTAAAAAACAATGCATAATACATTAAATACAGTGGAAAGTACATAATACATGACAGTAACATATTCTTTACCTTCCATATCAATATATAAATAGTATTTATTGTATTGTTCATTTCATTTTTATTTTTTTTTTTAAATTATATTACTATATGTAATGCACCGCCTGCCTAAACAAATTGACACAAATACTAAGTATTAGCCTATATAATAGTTTGTCAAAATAGCCCAGGTATCAAGATTCTAGTCCCAGCCTTGCGTTCTATATACATCTGTTAAATTACTTTCTGATCTCATTAAATAAAACTAATGTACTTGTAAAACAGTAAGGAGAGACAGTATATCATTGTAAGTGTTGGAAAGAGTC
This sequence comes from Polyodon spathula, assembly GCF_017654505.1. NCBI lineage: Eukaryota > Metazoa > Chordata > Actinopteri > Acipenseriformes > Polyodontidae > Polyodon > Polyodon spathula. Next base: position 40,459,800 of record NC_054546.1, on the reverse strand, counting down.
GGTCTGGCAGAGAGAGGAGAGCCGAGTAGGCTAGGTGGATGCTGGTCAGTGTTGATCCTTCAAGGCCATAAATCTTGGCCCCTTCCTGCCTAGTTATTGTGTATTTCTTTTTGTGAGAGATTGATTGTAGCAGGGGGAGATGAATTTGCCCATAGACCCTTTCTTCTTTTTTATACTCCTCATGCCGCACCAAGGTGATAATGCCTTTTTTTTTCTCCTGCTCCCTCCCTCCGCAATCATTTGTTTCAGATTAAAAACAGCACGCCGAACATCGGAGAGAAGCATCATCCCAGCAACCGGGCAGAGGGGAGGGCATGAAGATGTACAGTGGTCCCAGGTGTGAATAGAGTACACAGGCCCCAGAGGACCCACGGTTTTTTATTTTCCTGAAGGAGAGTCAAGGCAGAGACTTTAACTTGCTGATAGATGTAGGTACATCATCATTTACGTTGTGCAGGCAACTGAGCAACAAACAAATGAAACATCAGCAGAAAAAAAGAAAAATGGATACACATCGAAATGCGGGTACATTTACTAGAGCTGGTACTGGTAATTGTACTGTAGCTACTGTTCTGCAATATTTAGTAAGTGCACAGTATTTTATGGTTGGGAACTTATTGTCCTGTTTTTATTTTTTACCCAACTTTTAATAAGTTCATAAGACAATCTCTAACACTTTTCTAAAAATACTTTATTGTACTATATTTTAAAGGCTGTTAAAAATATGATATAGTTGTTGGCAAATTGCTAAAGCCACACTTGCTGTAATTACCTGTGAAAATTCACAATTTAACATGGCAGTTCATGTAACTGTAATCGTTTCCATTAAGGTTGATTTGAAAATAAAAACAATACATACATCTTACAACTATAAGCTAGATAAAAAAAAATAATAAAAAAAACAATAACTTGCGTAATAGTTAACCGACACTGTTTTAAACGTATAACACATTCACAATGCTAACGTAGGTTAAGGTCAAAATAACAAATCAAATGCAATTGTATATGAATCCAATTAAAACAAAACAGCTTGCTGGTTTATTTTAACAGCAGGGAAACTTTGAAAGTCACCCAAGTACTTTTGTGTTGACCTTTCTGCAACACTGCCCCGTATTCACTGGTTGTCAGCACGTTTGTCTGGAGTCATCCGTCACTGCCATCCGTCACTCCTGCCATTCCCATCAGTCCCATTATCTGGGATCAGGAGAGAGCTGAGGATGTAGCCTGAAGGATCATTAAACCTCGGCTCACAGGTACCGCAGGTATTCCAGGTGGCCTGTTGTTATTTATAATAAAGAAACAACACAGCAGAACTTGCTGACAGTGGCCCAGGAGGCCTGGCAAAAGGACAAGCTTGGGGATGTCATCACTGAAGGACAGCTAAAAGTGGACTCCCTTCCCCTCCCAGTAAACGGGGAGGACTTATTGAACAGCTGCTAGGTGCTTCACTGGGAAGATTGATTATTTTAATTGCTCACACTTTGCTTTAGTAATATTTGAATACTTAATGTCAGGTTTGAAGGATGTTAGGCGGTTTCTTCGTTTTCTTAAAGAGGCAGTCCTGCTTTTAACTGACCTTCAGATGTTTATTGGGAACTTTTAACCCCCCTTTTTTCTTTTTTGCTTTTGTTTCAGGTTACAAAACGAGTAAGTGAGACATCTGGATTATATCTGTCTGTCTGTCTGGATATTCTCACATAGCTAGCCAGTTGCCTCTTCTTGTCAGTTGATAATGGAATCCCTCTGAAACTAGAAAATAATTTGATAGAAACTTTGATACTATCAGGGCATGTAGCAAAGTTAGTGGTAAAATATTGAATTGAAATCAGAGACACACTGGGATGTATTTTAATATATATATATATATATATATATATATATATATATATATATATATATATATATATATATATATCTATCTATTGATGTGTTATTTATAAATAGTGCACATAAATACTGATTTAAATTCATTAACAAGACTGTTCCCTGTTTCTTTTTCCAAACCACAGTGTGTTAAATGTAATATCTGAATAACTGTTCTGATTGATTTGCTGAATAAAGTCAAAGCTACAGTATGTGGAACCTGGGGTCCTCTTAAGATATTAAAACGAGAACTTTAATCAGAAATAAGTGACATTGTATAAAAAGGATATAAACATATTGAAGCTACTTCATATAAACATATTACAATGTATCTACCAGAAAACATTCAGAAACAGACAGACAGAATAACAGAGATTCTATTAAACCATTGCATTGGTTAGGTTACCTTAAAACGAATGTGACAAAATGTAAACCTTGACTATAAGCTGTGATAAGCTGGATGCATTATTTAATAAGCACATACTGTGCTATAATGCGAGATATACATATTATGTACAATTTGTTTAAGATAGCCCCACTGTCCTGAAAGCACATAGCATTTTATTACCTATGCATGCATAACTTGGGCAGTCTTTGAATATCCCAAATTAGACAGTTTATTGGCATAAACAGGACAAGGCCAATTACCATCACACATTTTATTGTGTTTCCATAATTTTTACAATAGCTTTAACATTGTACACCATTATTACTTCTTTCACTGCCTGGCCTAAATGAATATTATGCCCCATATCTTTCAATGAAGAAAATCAATGAGGAGAATAACAGCAGTGTTAAAAAAAAAAAAAAACACACACACACACACACACACACACAAAAGTGAATAAGACTGCTTTTTTTTAACCTTAAGATCACATACAGCAAAACTGAATTCCCAATTAATAATTGATATTCTCTCTCTTTTAGTTTCAAAGGCAATAGATACTATTAAACCTGGATTTCACCTTAAAATAAAATGTTTAATAGCCTAGTTTTTGAGACGCATTTCAAGAAAAATCTCAAGCAATATCTTTTCTTAAAATGCAAGGTGTAATATTCCAATGATTTAAAGAACTAAAAAAAAACAAAAACAAACAAACAACAAAAAAAACACCTCAAATTATTTTTATTTTACAGTACTGAAAGAAAATCTTTTTAAACTCCTTGGTGTGGTTTACTCCATTAGCATGGGGACCCTTAATACTGTGCAGGGATGCAGAGTGAGTTTTACTTTGTGATACCTGTAGTATGTCCATAGAAGTGACCATGCACTGTATTTCCTCCTTGACCAAACAAAGCCAGGGTTTTGTCAAGGCCACAGTCAGGTGCCTGTGGTACTTGCGCCCCTCTACATCAGTCATATTGGAGGGAGCAGACAATTAATTCTGGAGCAAAATTGAAAGTCAGAGGCAGAGTGTGAAAGAACAGAGTGACAATAATAAAGTGCCCCTACCTCACATTAATCTCCCTCACTTCAGGGCTGTCAGTGGCGGTCTGGCTGTGACTAATGCCAAGCTTTGCATACAGTGGTCACAGACATGAGCAGCATGCTCCCTTTACAGCACCAGCGATTCGCTTTGTTGAGTTTTTGAATCATCGAAAAAAAAAAAAAAAGCGGCCTGTAGCCACTGTCCAAAAGGTAGAACAGACAGAGCCTTCATCATGTCTATTGATTGAGGCCCATGATTCCACGCTCCTCAGCTTAGAGAAACAGAATACCTCTGACAAATGAATTAAAAGAAGTTCCTGAAGTCAAGCTCAGCAGAAACGGGTTAAAATGCCTGCCCCCGCTGAAGTAAAATATAATTTTCTGCAGGTAGACTGCGGCTCGAGTCACTGGAACGAAACGCAAGCCCTGCTCAGGCTGTCTACAATACTAATCCATTAACATTGCAAAACACTTGATGCACTTTTGGGAATTGTGTCACATTGATTTTATTGTCACTTCTTGCATGAGTAGTAAATGGTCTAACATTTAAGGTACAGTGTAATTATTCACAAAAAGCAAGACATCACTGTGAAATGTATAGTTGCCAGAAATTTTGGCAGGAATACAGTAATGCCCAGAAGGGTCAGACAGGGAGAAAAAAAGGAAGAAAGAAAAAAAAGTTACTTAGATTGAAGTGGGGAAACTTAATAAGAGAAATGGTGAAAATAATAGAGTTTGATCGGGCTATTTTTTATACTCGGGGAGAACTGGAGTAGCAATGAAACTGTTACATATGAAATTAATGAAGAGTATTTTGCCACCCTTCAGCGTTGTGTGAAATTATTCTGCAGTGCATTGAGTGATGATTGGTCTCTCAAAAAAGCAATATTTTGAAATATAAAACAGTGTGAATACATTTTGTATTGTTTTTTTCAAATATCTTACTGTACATTCCACAATTTACAGATTTCAAATATTATATACAATAGAGTGATGTGTGTTTTTATTTTATTTATAATTGCTTTATAATACTTACAGTGTTAACATTATACAACACAAATACAGTAAAAAAAATAGGTTCATGCATTTTAAGGAAATTAAAATTGAGATAACAATACATTTTATTTTCATTGATTTACATATGTCTGGGTTAATGTTATCTTCAACAGGATCTATCTTTCTAATTCAGAACACACTTTAGTTTAGTTTTATCATATATAACTTAAAAATGAATAAACGAATGTTATAGATAAGTAGCTAAACACCAGTTATGTTGCATTAACATTGTGGCAATGTAATTACTATCCACCAGTAATGTGGCATTGTATTGTACAGCATAATACTATTAGATATGGTAAATATATTTTTATTATTATGGTTTTTGCCACAGGAATCTTTATAGACAAATGTCATGAAGGGCTGGCGCAGAAAATAATCCAATTGAGTTTTTAGGGACATTCATAGGTGTCTCAGCATGCTATTTACTTCTATGTCTCTGCACTGTATAATAAAGAGCAGACTACTGATATTTTTTCTTTGGTGCTGGGAAGAGGTGTTTGCTCAAACAAAAATGTTGTATTGCAGCTAAACTTGGAAATACCTATCTGTAAAATATAATGGATAGAGTGGGTGTATCAGTTACTGAAGTTAAGGTGTGAATCTGATTTTTTTTTTTTCTATTTTTATTTTCTCTATGGATCAGTTAAAAACACTTGTTATAAGCTGCTCAGAGACTGCAGATGTGTGAGTTCTTAACTGGAGGTTCAAGAGTTGACCGTGCTGGGTCAAATACTTCAATTAATCAGCTCCTGGGTACAGTGCATTCTGCAGTTTAACTTTGCATAGACTTTGTATATCCTTTAAAGAGCACACAGTCGACATTCTGCAGACTCAGAAATACAAAGGTATTTACACACTTTTATAAAAGCAGGATCTTTCTTGTTACTTAGGAGTGCTCTTTATGTTTTTATTACAGAGGAAATCCATGTTATCAATAGCAGTGAAATGGACAGAGTTGGGGGTTACATTAGAACCGACAGAGTTGGGGGTTACATTAGTATGTTTCCATTGAAGTCCTGAGTGTGTCAAATTGCATCTTCTATTGATAAAATGAAAACACCCTATCCTGTACTACAGCTTTTAATATAAGGGCTTACCTTTAGTTAAACCAACTACTCATCTACAATAAATACCGTTTCAGTTTTCATTAGCTAACCCGTGAGTAAACATCTACTACCCAAGCCTTAGTGGCCTGTCTCAGATATATAAATTAAGAGATTATGGAACTAATAAAGGAATACAACACAAGAGCTCTAATGACTCCCAAGTTCCATGGAGTTCCAGAACAATTATTGAGGGCCAACATTGATGCATGATAAATCTCTTCATTCATGAGCCTTCTTTCTAGTTGGCTCACTGAGATTTGAAAGAAGGGCTCAAAACGGCTATTAAAAGTGGTTCCCTGTGCATACAAATAATGGGGTGCGAGTAATAATGACATGTGCTTGCACACTATTGCAGGTTTTGTTGTGACTGAGCAGCCAGAGGCATAAGGTACAACACACAAATAAGGAGCTCCATAGAAATCACATAGACAAAAAAATAAAACTGGAACATAAACACACAATTTGTATACTTATTCTACCTGTGTCCCCAATAAAAGTATACATTTTGAAATTCAAAATCTTTATGACAGTCTGTTATTTAAAGTGAGCTCTTAAGAATTCGTATGCAAATCCTATAATAATTTATTAATCCCTAATCCTAATCCTGAACACGCTTCCACTGCAGTCACAGCATATATAATTTGTAGCATGTTAACTTTACTTTCTATGCTATAAGTCTTGGCAGACAAACTTTTATGTACCCAAGAGAGTTCACATAAACAGTTTTAAAAATGTCTACAAATGTAATAAAGAAATTGTATTATATTTTTTAAATGTGTTTTTTTTTTTTTTTTTTTTTAAATTAATTAAATAAAAACATAGACCCTGAGGCACATACAATACAGAAGTTTGCCATTAAAATGAACACAACAATTAATCAACATTTGCTTTATTGTAGTGCATGTACAGCTATGAAAAATGTGTTTTGACCCCTGTGTGAAAGAAAACTGGTTCACGGAGCTTCTACAACTACACTAGACAATGCTTTAACACAGAACATTCTCTTCGGAATGACAATTTACTGCAGAACAGACCTGGGTAGCTAAGGTGTGGTAAATCTGATTTTTATTTAGCGGTCAGTTTGTCTGTGGAGCATGTGATTAATGTCATGTCGGAGGAGATGTATCTGTTTTAGAAATTAGAACTGAAAAAAGTATAATAATAATAATAATAATAATAATAATAAATAAGAAGAAGAAGAAGAAGAAGAAGAAGAAGAAGAAGAAGAAGAAGAAGAAGAAGAAACTAGAAACAAGCTACTTATACCATCTGTAAATCTTTTCTGAAACCTGGGACTGTGTGTGTTTCCTGTGTCTTGTTCTCCCTCAATGTCTACAGGGCTGGCACTGTGTGAGGTTCAATCTATTGTACTGTCAGATTATTGTCAAGACTCCACCGTACTTCACACATACAAGGACATGTTTTAGAGATTGTACTACATAACTGATCACAGCTGACTAACACAGTTCTATTAAGGGTTTGAGAGATTAGGGTCATTGCAACCACCAGGAGTACATGATCCCTTCAATGCAATTCTTCCCACATACTTGCGCATAATGTCTGCGTGGATACTGTTTTTTTGCTACAGGGGTGACTATTATTATTATTATTATTATTATTATTAATATTATTATTATTATTTCTTAGCAGACACCCTTGTAGAGGGTGACTTACAGTTGTTACAAAGTATCACGTTACAGAGAGTCCAAGGATGACATGCTGCTGCTTCAGCCAGAATATTATCTTGTAATCTTCTTACCCCCAGTTAAGTACTGAAAGTAAACATATTCTTTAGTTTATTTACAGCTGACATAAATTGCTAAATAAAAATGAATAGCAAATTCATGAATAATATCATCATTTTTTTCTACTCTGCTTAATACAAAACTAAAGGCGCAGCAATCAGACAGGAAGCCCAATAGCTCCCATCTGTCTTAGTAATGCAGTGATTTGGGGGTCATCATGGAGCAATATCCGGCCCAGTCTTAAAGAACAAAATGTAGATATATATATATATATTTTATCTGGCCCATTATATATATATATATATATAGATATATATATATATATATATATATATATAATAATATATATATACTATTAATAATCCTGACTCGTCTTTTGAACAAGAAAACGTTCCTTTTTACTGACCTTTCTGTACAAGACACTTAAACCATGTACGTTAAAAAATATATAACAACACGACTGTTTTTGGTATTACGGAACCTGGATCCTTAAGCCTCTCTAGAGGGAAATTATGTCCGATATGGTAAGCATAATAACGACAGGTCCCGTAGGTCTAGTCATCTAAGTTGACAAAGTTGTCGAGGTCATGGACATATTCGAAGTACTTTAATTAGGCTCGGAACTGTCATGGCTTATGTAGTACGTATAAGGTATCAGAAAGATATGATTCCTCCCCAGCAATCGACTGTAACGTGCAGCTGAAACAAAGTGGCTTTTGGAGAGGAACCTTGTATGTTTATAGGTAGATAATACTGTGCTGTTGATATTGTATATATGTTACACTCATAGTTAGGATTCGGTCAATGACTGACAAAAATAACAATTTCATGATTTTAGTGCTGACAAATTATCAAAGAGTGAAATGAATTTTTTTTTTGCTCAAATTGCCAAATGGAAAACATCAAACAAGCAACGCGCAAAACACAAAAGAAGAGACGACTTGCACAGTTCCCAAGGAGATTTTGAAGATGCTGCTCAATCTGCATATAGCAATGAATTGCAGAGTGTTAAAAATGGGCATCAAGTGAAATACAAACGTTTTAATACAATATTTAGTTTTTATTGAATGAACATAAAAGCAGTAAATTATATTTACAAGATACACATCATTGATCCATTGAGACAAATATACTGCAGTAGAACTGATAAATGTAAATCTTATTTTATATCATTAGCTCACCAGTTACAATTCTTAAACAAATAAGAAACTATTTAAAACTGCTTACAAGACCCTTAATTAGAGGTTTTTTTAAATATTATTATTATTATTATTATTATTATTATTATTATTATTATTATTATTATTATTATTATTATTATTATTTCTTGATGAGGTGTGTTTTTCCTTTTGAATTCTAAATATCATGAGAATGTAACTCTTCATCTGCCATAGCTTCAGTATAATATCAGCCCCTCCCAATGATCCACTGTGGCTCAATGTGTAGAGAGCTGCCTGGAGGCTTTTGCACATAGTGGGTTGGTGCCTCACTACAGGTAGGCAATCACAAGACCTTCGTCGACAAGGTCTCCAATCAGTCTCTGTATGATTTCAGACAGTGCCGATCAGAAGGGTACAGTTTGGATGCTAAAATTACATGTTTAACAGTAAGGAATGATGCCTGTACGGGAACCACAGCCCGGAAAGCAGCTCCTGAAACACATGCAGCCCTTGCTGTATTGTTGTATTACTATATTCCTAGCTAACAGACTTTTCACTCTCTCTTGCTCCTGTGCACTTTTCATATATTGTATCATCTACATTATCTACTTTGCAAAGGCAGATCCCTTAACAAATAATTTACAGAGCTAACCATGTATTGGCTAAGAGGGAGAAAAAGCACAGAAAGGGCTTAGCAGCCAGAAATCCTTAATGATTTGGGTGTTGCATTAGTGTGTGGAATAGCTGCATTACTGATTTGTTGCCAGGTAGCAGACCAATTAGTAGCACTGGTTATTATTTACATTTCATGCTATACATCACTACAATTGTGATGGCTGATTTATCATTTATACTATTGTATTGCCAGGGTTATTTATTCAGATCATGCTGAGATTCTCAGAGAATGAGGTAATGAAAGAGGAGGGCACATTTACGTTAAAATAACTTTTAACTGTCTGAGCCAGATTTTAAAAACAGATGAATAGACATTTTGTCAGCCCTGCCAGCTTATTAAATAATAATACCCCATTTTCCTTCTTTTCATTTGCTTTTTTTAAAGACACTTTGCTTTAGTGTCGCTGCTTTAAAAGTGGTGTCTTTTCTTATTTAAAACCATTAATAAATCTATATACCTTATCGAGATTTAATTGTATTACCAAAGGAAGGGTTCTACTTGAAAAGTCCAAATATGTATACAATTGAAAATGTTGCTACCCGCAAAGATGACTACTTCACTGATATAAAAATTAAATACTATGTGTAGTTTCTATACTACGTCATAGAGTTTATATATCATAAGAGTATCATTATCAGGGCATTCTAATAGGGCCACACTTCTTCACACTTCTTCCCAAACTCCCTCTGTAGACAGTCATGATCTAATCATTATGTCAACGAATAGCCATTTGGTAGGTTTTACTTACAACCCCTGTAATTTCTTCATCAGCCTCTCAGGTTTACAAAAGCTTGGCAGTGTTCATTGCAACTTCAGTTATGTCTATTTTTTTTTTCTTAACTCATTCGTGGACAGTGCAAGCCAGTGATTAGGGAGATTTCTGTCAGTTTAGTTTTATGAAGTTTTCTGTCTGAAAGCAAATGGAGGGAAAGCAATATCCCCAACGCTTTTAATGATGTGATAGCTTTCAGATGTATTTTCATGTGAATCATTGATCAAACAAAATGGAGCTGATGGGAGTGGGGCAGCCGAATGTGGACTGAAGGAGATGTTGTGAATAGCTCAACAGAAAGTCATTTGTCAAAGTTTTATCTGATTTCAAAGGTATTAGATCTATCAGTCACAACGCATAAAGGCACCAGCCATTTACCAACACACGCAGCAATGAAACCTTTCTAATGCGCTGGTAAAGCTGCAGGATTTATTTTAAACAGTTAAAACATGTTGCCAGACACAGAGCCCCATAATATGCAGTGCAGTGATTGATAGATATTGCTTGAAAACAACAATATTCTTTTGATGTGCAACTTTCTTTACAGTGCTGCATCGTTTCGAATTGAAATTGCATCCTGTCTGACAAAGTGCCTGCTGGAAATTGATCAGGCTCGTTCTCTTCTTGTCTGTTCATCTATATGGGACATACACACATTTCCTAACCAGTATCCACAAAGAATTTCTGGTGCCCAGTATTTTTAATATTAGTTTTTTTTTCTAAATATACCTGGGTATAGGATTCCAGTTTCTAGCTTGTTTACAATGCAAGACTGCTTTAAAGCAGATGCATACACTTGCCCACCATGTTTTCTCGAGATACTGTAAGCCATACATTTAAATCAGCATTCATCCCAATGCACCAACACAAGCAGGTGTACATGCAAAAGAAGAGCTGTGTTACTCATGACCCTCGTGGTGAGAGTCTGCAGGTGTTAAAAATGCCAATTTTTATGGCATTTCACCTATTTTAGACCATTTTAAAGATTTGAAAGCATGTGTCAAAGGCTTTCAAACTAAAAAAGTATTAATTGACGTTGCATAACCACACTGGTCCACTTGGACTGGAATGAGCCTATTGCCAAAACTTCTAATGGTGAGAGTGTGTTTTCATATATTATTATTATTATTATTATTATTATTATTATTATTTATTATTATTATGCATAGGAAATGCACATTTCTCATTTTAATGTGGCCACGTACATGTTATAGTGGCACTAATTAAACTATTATACAGTACCATTATACAATATCCCAGACATACAGTACATGGTATTTTCAGTGCATGTGTAATTGATGATATTTGTAAGAAATTGCTTTACTTTTTCGATAATTTTCTTTACTCATGAATGTAACATCTTTTGTTGTTATCTTTTCAGAGAAGAAAAGGAGAGTGGTTAGATTTTTCACAAACCTAAGAACTGGCTGCTTTGTTTACATGCACAAAATTAAGAAAAACATAAGTGCTTTAATAAGAGATGCCTGCAAGCACCTTCTTAATACTCTGCCTTTGAAACTAGTCTGCACAGCGTAGATCTGTCTGGGCAGCATATTGATATATTACAGGCCTCCACACCACTGCGCTTCCTTGCTTTGTGATGAGAGTGGAGATTATTCTGTGTTTCTGGTCATGATCAGTATTCTGATGAATTCCTTGCCTTGAGGGGCTGCCCAAAGCCCATTTTACATCGCCGTGAATTTTAGACCCCCTGACTACTTCAATAACTAGCATCATTTCAAATCTGCTTTCTACAGACCCATTTCAATTATACACGACCAGACAGCACTCTTGAGGTTAGATCAATCCATCTATCTGTTGAAGATATTCAGATTCACTGACACTCAAACATGACTGAAGCATTTCTAATCATTGCTGCTACTGATTAGCCATATTGTCACCATGGTTACATGTGTAAAAAAACAAACAAAACTATATATATATATATAAACAACTGAATGTTTACTGCACTGGACTTCATCAGAAACCATATATCGTTGGCTTGTCAGTTAGTTCACAGGGCAGAACCTGATTGTAAATGTAAATTCTGATCAATTTGCTAAACATTTACAGTACCAATTGGCCCTTTTAAATTATGTATTTACTGTAGCCAATTCATTGTTGTTTTGAATACTGTGTAAAACAAATGAATCAATTAGAGGGCTTGACCAATATGCTTTGTTATGTTGTTTTAATATGGAAACAGCTGACAGATAGGGAATTATAATTTTAAAAAATCCTTTAAAAAAAAAAGTCAAAATCAATACCCTGCCATATTAATCCATTTCTCTATTTCCCTATGCTTCTCTCATTACCCTGTGTGTCCCTCTGGCCAGGGTGGTGGGAGACCACGCTCTTTCCCCAGCCTTATCTGTCAATGCCAGTTCATTTGTAGGCAGGATTATATTATCTCTCCTGGAAGTGAGTCTATTTTAATGTGGCCTCCAACTGCTACAGCATCTTCAAGGCACCTTCTAAACATCTGGAGTAAAACAGTTGTATACAAACCCAAAATAACTGGCCAGAATGTAAGTAAAAGTATTACAATGTATGTAAATAAGTGTCGTGTGATTATCTAGACCTATGAGGCGGGTGAGAGATGACTTTACCCATGCAACTGGCTTGTCCATCAACCCAGGGGCTACATTGACCAATGTGTCCATCCAGACAGTTTCCCAGGTGTTCATCAAATGGCAAGCTATGCAGAAAACCACCACTGGAAAGTACAGCTCTGGTTGCAAACAGGTCATGACGCATCGAGTCTGCAGACGTGTGTAACATATTGTGACAAGCAACAGACTTGCTGCAGTGGTCCAAATCACAAAAAACCTTCAACACTGGACAAGAAACACCTGTTTCAAATAATATACTATTAAAAGTCAGTAGTGCAGAATTTAACAAGAAAATCCTTCGTTGTCAGTGTGTCTAACTACATGGTTGCTACTTAGTTTAAGGATTTATATAACATTGACGTTTACTATTAATGATTATCAATTTATTATATGACAAATTTAAGGACACTTCATGCCATGTTATAGAGTAGTTATACAGTTTAACTGCTTTCATTTTAGAATTATTTTTTAATAGATCCTTAATAATTAAAGAAAATAATACAATGTGCACATTTTGGTAAAATATGTCTTTATTAGAGTGATGAAAATGCTATATTTCATACAGGCAACATTAAAACACAAGTTTTTATGATTTGACAGCTAAAAGCGCAGATAGTATTAATGGTATAAACCAGTTGAAAAATGACTGAAACTCTTATTTATCTTTACTTATTACATACAAATATCCATCATGGCCCGTCGCATTTCTTATGTACAATTATGAAAACGCAGTCACAGACAGGATCATCAATAAAATCATACGAAATGTGAGGGATCTTTCTGCTATTAAGTGCTATTCTCCTGTACCAGTTCAGCCTGTGTTTTGGGGTTTGCAGATTTGTGGATTAAAAAAGAAAATAATTGAAACATGACAATCTGCATGATAATACTTTAATGTTCAATTCAATGAGAAATCATTACACAGTTTAATAGCTACCCCCCATAATGTCTACTCACTGAAGCCTTATACAAATAAACCAGCAGTTATGTCACTGTACTAGCTTTTGAGTAACTCAATATTTCTAGTGCTAGCTTCTGGTGACTGGCTGCTGATAAATGTGAAATATCATTTAGTTTGTGAGTGATTGAGCACAAACCCTGTTTAGCTTTCTTAATACACTTGTATTAGCATGAATAAATAATGAGTATGCCATGCATTTTTGAATATTTGATTGTGTCTCTGTAATGGATTTGTGTCTCTCTTTCTGATAATGTCATTGCAACTTTGTTGGTGTCATAACTCCAAGCCCCTGTAATCGATCTTTATCACAGTGTCTTAAGTCAATTATCTCTCACGGGAAGATAGCTAAGCAATAACGTACTGGTGTCTCTGTATTGCAGTCGCATTCTTAGATAAATTATTAGGAAAGTTGGCTTTTCTCAGTTGACTTCTTTGTCTACTTTTAAAGATTGCTTCCTTGCAAATGCCACATGTTGTGGGTCATATTTTCGGAACACGAGCAAGGACACATTTAGCGTTTGGTTTTGTTGGCTTCTAACTTTTTGCAGTACTGCTAGATAGTTGTGCTATAGTATGTTAGTTGTCTATCTGTCTATTAGTTATCTCCCAGCTGCATTTCAAGCTCTCTTACAACAGCTTGACATTGTGTCTCTAAATACTGTATATTTATATAGTAGTTATTTAGTAAATACATATGTACGTATAAAGTTATTTATTCAATTCATGAAATTTTTTATGAGCAGAATGTTTCCTGCTAAAACATAGCGGTGGTCTATTTTAATGATAGAACCTGTAGCAAACCTAAATACAGCGGTGCTAAAATGTTTACATTTCATGCCAGAGGAATGTTGATTTATCACTGTTTAATTATCAAAATACACTGAGCTACAGCAGAGGATGCATCCAGTACATTATGTAGACGTTTCCACTTAATACTTTGCCACGTTTATGTCTATTAAAGCTGCAGTGCACAGTCGTGTTCAGTTTTACACTAATATAACTTTAATGGTGCCTGTTTAATTCATTTCTTTTTTCACATGTGTAGTGTTAGATCCCTCCTTCAAACTAGTTTAATTTAAATATTTGAAATATCTGTGTGTGTGGAAAAAGTAAAGATGGAGAAGGAAAACCTAATTGAGATTGCATGAGGTAATATGTATAGATAAACATTAACCACTACAGTGAGAATTGTCTCCAGACCTTGCTTATTTTTCATAGAATGTACTGCGCATTTACAGTTGAATTTGTCTTAAAAGATTCTGCAGAATAAACCTAATATGCACAAAGCTAATACCAGGCAAAGGAATCAGAAGACTGCTGTCTTTGTTAATTTGCCTGCAGTCTCTTGCATGTCCTTCTTTGTACATTGTGCTCTTATTGTATATTCTTTTTAGTTCACCAATATGAATTGCTAATTAAAGTTATGTTAATATATTTATAAGACTGATCAAGGCAGGCTTACACATCAAAGTGACACAGTTGTATTGATGTTAAAAATCAAGGCAGTGATTACATGTTAACATTCAAGGTTTCATTTTTAATACAAAATCCAAAATATATAAAGTGTAAAAAAAAATAGTTTAAAGAACATATAATAACATTACAACAGAGTAAGTACTTATTAGCATGTGTAAGGGGTTTAATACACACAGCTATCGCCAAAAGTTTTGCATTAGCTAGAATTTTCTATTTATTTAACATCAAATAATCAAGAAAACTACAAAATGATATCGCAAAAAGTCTACTGGAAGCCATAATAGTAGTACAATATTTCATGTTAGATTTCAAAATGTCACGTTTTTCAATTTTTCGTTAAGTAGATGGAGCACTACAGAATGATATGACTGATATGTTTTTGCAATCTTGTTAATTACGTCTATGTTAATAAAAAAAAAGTAGACTTTCTTTTCTAGCCTTAGCAATGGTAATGCATTCTCCTGTGTGCTGCCATTAACTTGTGCTACTGCTTTCCAGATCACTAATTCTTCAGCTATGAGTTCATACTGCTCAGACCAACATGCTGTCTTTATAATGAGGTTATTTCTGGGTTATTAGCCTTTCTATGACATGATACCTTATGTGAAAGACCTAATTGATGTAAATCAAATATGGCTAGCAGGAGAGAATCTGAACTATTGTCTTTTAAAGGTGATTTTGTGTTTAAGTAGAGCTATGTTTATGTGCTCTGTCCTCTTTTTAAATGTTTGGTTGGTGTCACATTGTATACATTTTCCTGCTCATGCTTACAGGGCCAGAAGAGTGACAATTAAAGAAAGTCGTTGGCATTTGAGTTTGCTGAATAAGCTCAAGGTGGAAATTAAAGTGACAAGTATTTAGTAGGAGGGTTTAATTGGGCAGTTGAGCAATTTCAGAATCACATTTTAGTAGGTCTTCCCAACATGTGAAATTAGCTTTGGTTAAATTATTGTGTGACGTGATTTTTTTTCGTAAAGGTTAACATTTATAGTCAGAGGGGAGAGGAACATGTTTCTAATTTTTTTTCCCCCCACATGTCTATGTAAGTATGAGGAGTGGTCCTTTTTATAACATGTTTGGTGACGCTTTACATTAAGAGCGTCTCTAACTACACTGCTATTACACAGTATATGTGGTTACATAATAATTACAATGTGGACACACAAACACATGTGTTAATACAGTGTAATTACAACCATCGTCAGCAACTCCAACATTTTTATTTTGTAATTAAGTATTTTTTAACTACATTCTTCAACCCCTAATGGTCATATTTGATTTGCATTAATTCGGGTGAACCTACAGAATATATTTAGCCTGGAACAAAGAAGAATTAGGAGGGACATGACTGTAGTCTTCAAAATCTTAAAAAGAGTTGACACAGTTAACCGAAACCCAAATCTAAGCGCAGTACAGAAACCAGGACCAGACAACATAGTTGGAAACTAAGTGGAAACACTTCATCACACAAAAAGTGGTGAGGGTGTGCAATGGGTTACTTAGCCATGTTGGTGAGGCACAATCACATGGATCCTTTTAGTTCTGAGATCAATTAGTTACTGGGAACCAGATGATCTTAGATGGGCTGAAAGGGCTCCTCTTGTTTCTTAAATCTTCATATGATGTTATAACCATTTGTGTAATTACTGTGTTAAACTGTGTAACTGTTGTGTAGTTTTGGAGACTTCATTTAAATTATTACCAGATACTTTTTTGTATAGCACTATTGAATAATATTTATATTTGTGTCATTTCTGCATCATGCTAAACTGCACACTGATTGGCTATAGCAGCTGCACATTTTCTTGTTGTGCAAGCAGCTTTTAAGCTGGATCAGAACATGTGCTTCTCTGAAATGTAATCATATGGCTTGAAATAGTTGAAAATCCCATCAAAGCCTACAGCTTGTCAGGTAATTGCTATTACTGTTGCACGAGTCAGGATGACTGATGTTAAGCATCTGGAAAATACTTCTGTCAGTCTTTGCTGGCATGCCAGCTGGGAGGCAGGGTGTCACTCACTCGAACAGATTAGCCTATTGAGCTGCAAGGTTATACCTTTCTATTCATAAATAAGGTGGCATTGGAAACAAGTACCTTAGTTCTGGAGTTCAAATCAGATGTGTGTTGGATGTGTATGTGGGAACCTGCCCTGACGTTGTTTTTTGTAATAAGATGCAATAAGGTTGCCAACTACTTGTGAGATTATCTTTTTTGTAAAAGGGGGTTAATGATGATTTATTTCTTAATACACACATTTGCCCAGCAATACGAGTATGATTGGTTAGCAGGATGACATCTTCCATTTGATTCATCCAGCGAGTTTTCTAACTGAAAGAAAGGCAACTACAAATTTGTAATCCTTTTTTGCCTAAATTTTTTGCTGTTGTAGAAATAACTGGCATCATAAACAGCTGTGAAATTATTTTCTAATAACGTGTCCAAAGGTTCCTGTTGTAACATTGTAACGAATGTGTCATTACATATGGCCACGACATCAGATCTAATCATTTTAAATAAACAGCATAGATATATTGCAAGACAGTGAGTTTTAAGGCTAGATTTGAAGATGTTGACAGATGGTGTATGATTACATTGGTGACTTTTAATTGTTTAAAGCTCAATGCTTATCTGAAGCAACAAACCCCACATTAAAGAATAATAAAACAACAACAGCGACATCATTTTGGTTTAAAAATGTCTTGTAGCAGATGGTTACTATACTGAAATTTATAAAATCACAATTGTAACTCAATATAAAAAGACAGTAGTGACGTCAAAAAATAATAATTCCTCTAGAGGAAAATATACTTGAACTTTGACCCATTCGACTGCTTGATATCATCACTTTCAATTCAAACACAACATGTCTCGTTTTCAATCACTCAGCAACACCCACAGTACAGAAATGTTCATTATTGATCAACAAAATGAGAATGTGTTAAAAAAAAAGATGCAAAGCTGTTACATTCGTATCTCAGAGAAACTGAAGAAACTGATAACGACATAGACCGTCTCTACAGCACTGAAACACTGTTTTTTTTTTAAAAATAACTGTACTGCTGAACCTCGTCTTCTTTAGTATTAGCATCACAAGGGTATCCATGTATTATGAAAAATAATAGATGGGCCTCTTCAGTGAGTTACAGGAAAACAATTCTATCTCGGGTTTCTGTGACAGTTTATAAATTGCTCGACCTTCGGTCTCGTAATTTATGACGTCACAAAAACCCTGGATGAAATTATCTTCCTGTAACTCACTGAAGCCCATATATTGAAATTATCTTCCTGTAACTCACTGAAGCCCATATATATATATATATATATATTTTACTTAAAATCTAGTGTCTGAACTACTGAACTGTGAGAGCAATGTTCTTATCTAGCGCCAAAACCTGTATTATGTTCCATGGTACTAAGTGCTTCAAACTAATATACTGTTTCCTTCAATCACTTCTTTAATTTAGCTGTTATAATTAGGCATTAACTGGTGTCAGTGGTGTGGCCATTTACAGGCCATTCAGTTCTGCTTGTCTTGATTATCACAGTTTGGGAGGAAGATAAAATATAATGAAGGACTATACAGTCTAATTACAGATAAAAGCAGTTAACTGAACTACTGCAATTAGGTGCCACTAGTATCCTATACAGAATGACATGTCCAAGGGAATTTCTAATAGCCATTTTTATTACTTTAACCCATTAGCCACTTTTTAACCTAAGAACTTTAAATCAGAAGATCCAACCTGACAAGGCAATACATCTGCAAGGTTAAGATTGTGTGTTTCTTATTCTGAGACAGGCTTTTGAGAATTGGGACACTGTTCCATGTGTTCACACTTTAATCTGCCAGTATTTCATTATTTGGAATACAGTGTCTGTTTTACTCAAGCTGTAGTTCCTTACTAAAACTGTTGCAAGACAGTCAGTAATTGAACTATATGTGTTTCATTACTGCCCCAGTATATGCTATACGTAGAAATGCCTAACTGTGGCTACTAAACTGCTGACGTTCTTTTTTAGGGTTTTGCAGAGCTCTGCAGAAAATATGGCCACTAAGTGGCACTGTGCTATACAATAATCACCTTCAAAGAAAACTGCAATTACAATGTATGTGTAATGCTACCTTTAGAAAGGTAAATAAATAATAATTAAAACAAAATATGAGATAAAAACTTAGCAGAATAAGTAGCATAAATAATGAATGTGGAATATCATGTATAATATGCTTCTACTTTTGAGTGGTAGAAGTTAAAGATGAAGTACCTATGGGTAAACTATTATGGCTTTTCTCATCACTATACAGTAGAGGTGGCCTTTGCCTGAAATCTTGTACAGGGCAATGGTTCCCCGTGTATATGTATTGTTTACTCAATTTAGAAAGGTGACATCCACAAGTGATTCAATGATGAATAGATGATGTATTACATGGTGCAAACATCCTGTTTAGATGGATTACTACATCTGGCCAGTAGCCTCGTACACACTGAATGATGCTCAGAAGGAATGTCAGCAGGACAAGTGGCCCAATGGCCATCCACCCCTGGACAATATCAGCTGCAAGGTGGAGACAGGCTGGGAGGTGGGTTGATCAATGACACAATAAACAGGCATTATAATTAGGGAAAGTATTTTATATGAAACCTGAGATGACTAATGGGAGGAGTATATTCAGAAAATAAGTAATTTTCTAAAATAATGGATATTTCAAAACTAATAACGATATGTAGGAGCTCCTAAATGAATGTTGTTTATTTTTTGTTTTTACCATTGACCATTTGGTGCAAAAGACATTAATTAGAGACACAATGTAGTGTTACCAAGATTGTTAACAACATTGTGCAGAATATATGTGTGTTTGAGTTTTGTTCAAAACCAGTTGCGCATACCTCAGGAAAAAGAATATGCATTATAATCTGCTCATGTGATTTTATGCTTAAATGCTAAAATGCTAAAATGAGTATGTTTTAAGTGGAAAAGGCAACAGATAACATCTTTCTACCTCATATAGCATATTCACAAAATGAGATGACTGATTTTTTTGTTGTTGCAGAATTTAGTCATCTTCTTTTAATAGTTTAGAAATTATAAAATGTCTGCTCGACTTTCATGAAGCCCTCTGCAACAATAAGCATGTGTTTAATGCCATGCTATTATTTCCTCAAATTATTATCAGTGGTAGTTTAAACCCAGTTAGTATGAGGATTCTGTGAATGTTTCTATGAGCAGAAGCATGCGTAGATTCTGCAGGAAAGCACTTCAAGATGATTTCTCAGTGTTCAAAATAGACATCTCAGAATAGAAACTGGGGGAATCCTTTAGACACAAGATAAATCTAGTTAATAACACTGTGTGACAGAGAAAAGATGAATCTTGGTTATAAATTTCCCTCCCGACCTGTGAGGGCGCTGTGTAAAGGGATCAGAGTGTCCTGGACTGGGTTGTCAGACAATTCATACCAAGGGTTAGGTGGAAGTCGGCTATTTTGAAAGGGGGCGGAGCTACGGTACACCAATTCATCACCCCAGAAGGGAAGCAATGTGGCAACTGCGGATTGAAGGATAAACAGTTGCACTCGCTAACCAAGGGGCCGTGGCTGACGGTACAAAAGGGGAAGTGGCTAGGTGATCAGTTCCTTTTGTTAAGGGAGAAACACTGAAGGACGTGGACTTGTGATTGTGTGTGTGTCATGTGTGGGTTTAATACTGTGTATATTGTTTCAGGACTGTAACCTGTAGTTTAAACAGTGCTATGCACATTGCTGTGTATTGCCTGGGATTACTGTTTACGGTCACTACTTGTGCACCGCATCACGTCTACACCTGCGCACTACAGCCACTTTGCCACACACTGCCATCAGAAAAACTTGATCACACCAAATATCTGAACATACCCAAATTATAGCAGGGTAAGGCCCAGCGAATTACAACCTAACCCCACTAAGCATCCCTGTAAACCTCAATGTAAGCTCATCTAATAGCAGCAAAACTCCAATTAATATCAATGTACAGCCAGGCCATGAAGGGTAAACTCCTTTAATAATAGTGCAAGTCCAGTTCATAGCAGGATAACCCAAGACACGGTGTTATCTATCTTTACATTTTTTTTATTTCTTT